>NC_091322.1:4776270-4831270 GCF_038502225.1 Cherax quadricarinatus | reverse complement strand
TAAACAGGGGTAAGCAGGTGTATGGAGCCATCCCAGCGCGGGGATCGAACCCGGATCTTTCAATTACAAGCCACCTCACTGATGCTCAAAATTGTCCTTACAAAAACAGCTTCCTTCTGACACACAGACAATTTTTTAGTCAATCAAATTACTTTTTTTTAATATTCTAAAATATTTCGCTGTAAAATATAGAAAAATAAACACTAAAAAACTTACGAAGAGACAAAAAAGAAATGTTGAGTGTAATTCTGTTTTGTAAAACTGTCGTTAATCAGGTAAGGTGACAGCCGGAAATTATCCTTCTGTTTGGTCCAGAGGCAGAACTGAGAGAGGGAGGGAGGGAAGTGGGGAGGGAGGGAACTGGGGAGGGGGGAGGGAGGGAAGTGGGGAGGGAGGGAACTGGGGAGGGAGGGAAGTGGGGAGGGAGGGAACTGGGGAGGGAGGGAACTGGGGAGGGAGGGAGTAAGGGAACTGGAGAGGGAGGGAACTTGGGAGGGCGTGAGGGAACTGGGGACGGAGGTAGGGAACTGGGGAGAAAGGTAAAGGAACTGGGGAGAAAGGGAGGGAACTGGGGAGGGAGGTTGAGAAGTGGGGAGGGAGATTGGGAAATGGAGAGAGAAGTAGGGAATTAGGGAGGAAGCTGGGGAGGAAAAGAGGGAACCGGGAAAGAAGGAAATTAGGGAGGTAGGAAACTGGGGAGGGAAGGAGGGAACTGGTGAGAGAGGGAGGGGGGTAGGAATCTGGGGAGGGATGGAGGGAACAAGTTGGGAGGAATGGAGGAAGGTAGGAGTCTAGAGAAGGATGAAGAGAAATGTAGAGGAAGATAGAGAACACAGTCGCTTCACCGTGACACCACTAGAGCACCGTCGCTACATCAGAACACCGCCGCTACATCACCAGAACACCGCCGCTACACCACCAGAACACCGCCACTACACCAACTGAACCCCACCGCTTCATCCCATAAAAGAAACACCACCAGCATACCGCTGGTGCACACTGCCGGAGCAAAAGGAAATCGACGATGTATCAATGCAAAGTTAGAGTAAGTCATCCCTGACACTGTTTGCCGGTCCTCTGGTTGCAAACTTACCGCATGTGAAAGGTTCGTTCCCCCCCGGACTCCCATTTCCAGATTCGCAGAAAACCCAGGCGACATGACTTGTATTTCTGAGTGGAAGGGAACATCAGTGCTTTCACGGCGACAAGCAGCTGAAAAATGTGCACTCGTTCACTCTTAGGACTCGAGAAGGCGATGTGAGCCTGAAATTTTTAGCTCCCAACTATTTTTCACTCCCAGGGCCAGGAAGTCTACAGTGTATCGTGAATTCGATACTTAAAACCATGGTGTCTACGCTGGGCCAAGACGTCAATACCGAGCCGTGAATTGATGGCTTGCATGCAAGGCATCTATACCGGGCAGTTGAAAATCAAGATCAAGGTTTCTCTACTGGATAGTGAAGTTGAAACTATGGCCAGGGTTTCTGTATTGGGCGGTGAAGTTGAAACTCAAGTTCAAGGCGTCTGTACTGGGGAGTGAAGTAGAAACCGAAGGTGAAGAAGTTTGTATTGGATCATGAAGTTGAAACCAAGACATCTTACAGGAACAGGAAGTTGAAACCAAGACCAAGGAGTCAGGACCTAGCTGAGAATTCAGATACCCAGAGTGATCGACTGAATTAAAGATCAACCATATCCTAAGTTTTCGTTGACTGCCATTGCATAGCAACGACCAATAAATTTAAAACATAACAACCAGCCAGTTATTACCTTATTATATTTGGTTTAATAAAGACATATCACCGAAATTATCCAATTAGGCCCTCAGTTGCATATAGCTTATTACAGCGGATTGTACACAGCCTGGTTCTTGATAATGTTTTAAATTACAGTATTAAGAATAACGTTAGTCTAGTTTTGAGATTTTCTGAAACCAAGGAAGCATTTTATTAAAAAAAATCCTGAAGATTTATTCAGACAAGAAAAAGAATGTTTTTTTTCTTTTTATTAGCAAAAAACTGATTATATATATATATATATATATATATATATATATATATATATATATATATATATATATATATATATATATATATATATATATATATATATATATATATATATATATATATATATATATTAAAAAAATTAGCTTCAACGATATTTTAAATAAAATCGGTGGATGAGTGCAGAATGATTTTAAACACAATGTTGTAGTCATGCACAAGACGATGTTGAATACAAAAGCTTGTTGAACACAGGAGCAGGTGGTCAAGTGCACTAAGTGGTGCATGAAACACATGTGGCGGAGTACATGAATGATCGAGCACAAGACTGGTGGTCGAGCACGTGAGGAGGTACTGAAGCATGAGAGGTCCTGGTCGAGTACATGTGATCAAGAACAGTACGAGTACGGAAGGCGATGATCAACAAAGGACTCCTTATTATCATGAGTTTCCCACTATCCTGAGCTCCCTATCTCCCTGAGCTCCCGGGCTTTACCCTCGGCTTCCCGCTACCCTGAGCTCCCCAGTACCCTAGGTTCCTCACTACCCTGAGCTCCCCACTACAAATCCATCACTTCTATAAGCCGGGGATCACTGGGAATCGCGGAGGTTAGAGCACAGGACCAATGGTGCAAACTTTGCTCGTGGAAGAATTTTTCAGCTCAATGTATTGCATTCAACAAATATTTTTGCATTCATTTCTCGTTGGATGCAATATTTGTTGACAATGCGTGAAACGCTGAAGGTTCGATCCTCCGTAAGCGACTGAACTCTCTAAGCTCCCACATGAGTGTGTAGCTACCAGGGTGTAGCGAAGTGAAATATTTATTAACCTTATTTGCCTAGAAATACAGTATGGCACAGCAAAAACTGATCTGCAGACATCGTTTAGCTCTCATTAGTTCGGTTGTCAAACCCATTTTTTAGGGGGTGGGGGTGAACCTCGAATTTTATTCGCATCATTGATTTCAGAAGAGTCAGAGTCTTTTAGGTGTGTAGATCGACAATTCAGTGGGTGTCAGTCCATCATCCAGGATGAATTTGTCAAGATGGCTGCCAAGGCACTCACTGATCACCAGTGAATACATAAACACACACATATCAGGATGAAAGTTGAATATTCTAAAAGGGTTTGGCATTTTATGTTTTTCAGGTTAAAATGATCAGTTTTTATGCTCTAACCATGATTGAATGAGTCACTATAGCGGTACCTCGAGTCTCAGCCGTAATCCGTTCGAAAGTCAAAGCAATATTTCCCATAAGAAATAATGTAAATACAATCAATCCGTTCCAGACACCCAAAAATATTTCAAAAAATACATTTTTTAAAGAATAACTATAGTTTTACAAACACAAAACAATTATAAATACAGGTCTGGCACGACGGCCCAAACTCAAGTTACTGTTCGAAAGTCAAGAACCAAAAAAATTGACTGAAGCTCAAAACGGCTGAAACTTGGGGCGGCCGAAACTCGAGGTTCCACTTTATATGAAAATTTAAGAATGCTACGATTTAATTCTGATTATTATCATTGATGTGAGACAACATTTTGTTTTAAATCATATTTATTTTTTTTTAAATGACAGTATTAACATTCCTGTAATTTTGTTCCTTTTAGAGATGAATTCATGTAGATATTAAAGGGCTTAATTTTAATGTTGTTTTGAAGACAGCAACATAAATATTTTCCATTTTTAGAAAAATTATTAGAGAGCTTCTTACAGATTAGACATCCATCAGAAAATCTGACTACAACTGGAGAACCTCGTAGGAGAACCATTATAGCCGCCAGTCAACACCAAGGAGGCAACATTCATGAGGAACTATAAAACGTTTGGATGACAATGAAAGCAATACCATCAAATGCCACAAAAGCTGTTTCATCATATACAACAAAAGCGCATATTTATTGTTGGACTCGCAAGATAAATCAAAGATTCGACTGCAGATGAGGTGTATGAATGTTTATCATCATATGATGGTAAAGAATGTTGCAGAAATGTCTAAGATTACAAAAGAAGTATATTGATGATAAATTATTGTGTCTCTGTTCCAGGTCTTTCCAGTCTTCGATTTTTCCGAAGAAAACCACGAATGTCTGTAAAAAAAAAAAATGTCCTGTGAGTGTTTAGATATGTGATGCAAAGTTAAGATAAGGAGACCTGCGTTGCTGCGGTCAACTTGACACTTGCTCACTCGTAGAGAAAATGTTCAGTATCATGTACACATTGCCTTCAATTATAATTAGAAATATCACAAATCCAGTCACAAATTGCCCATTGCCGCTGCAAACTGGAATTAGTGTCATGTCTCAGAATAAACATATCATTGAACAATTTCATTACTTCGATATCTGCAGCTCCTCTGATGTTCTTTTGGGATATAACGCATCAACAGCATAACTGCATGGCAAGAAACATAAGTACGTGGCATCTGTTCATCAGATAAGGGGTTAGTGCAAGCCACTGCAGATGAATTCGATGTAAATATTTCTTCTCCCAGTGAGCTAAAATCAAATTACACCTCCTTATTTATGACGCAAAGATTCCTGCACATAGATGACCATCAAGACAGTGACATAATTAAAAGACTCAAAGAAGAAGAGGTTATGGAGTCTTCATCACTTTGCATTCCGATTGCATACTATCAACACCCTTCACCTCTTTCCCCTCAGATTCCGAAATTCCAGAAATCTTTGTGGAAGAATGTGTTTTTTAAAGGTTTAGCACAACTTTGAATCCTCCCGAAAAGAAAAAAAAACTAATGATTCTGACTCTCTGAAGTTCCGTCACAGAACCATCTACACCAGAATGTGGTGGCTTCAGCAAGAACATTGCCCGCTGGACCAAAGTCATGCACCTCTGATCGACACGAATCATAACACTACCACAATGAAGTCAAGAGTTTGAGTTTGACAAACTCTTGACACAGTGACAGTGACAGACTAGTTAATGGTCCAAGTCAGACCGAAATGTCGTCATAAGTTTCTTTCTCCTATGTGCCGGTTATTTGTGTACATAACCTGCCATATATATGTTGAGATTATTTTTATATAATGCTGAGTATATGCTGGGATTTCGTATATCAAAGCACATGCGGGAGTTCATATATTTAACTATACAGCCTGGGATTTTGTATAACCGTCCACATACAGATTGGGATTTTGTATAAGTCTCACAAACAGGCTGAAAATTTTCATATCTTGCTATATATAAACTGGGAATTTATATATCCTGCGATATGGAAGCTGGGATTTTGCATATGCTGCAGAACCAAATATAGGCCGAAATTCTGCATAGAGTTCCACACACAGGCTGGGATTTTATATATCATGCCACATATAACCTGGGAGTGTGTATGTCGCATAAAGTGCAAGGCGAGCAGTGGCAGTGTATATGGTATGGTGTAAGCAGTGACTGGTGTAGTGGGCGAGGCAGTATATACTCTCTCTAGCGGTGAAAAAGGATGTATGCTCTTTTAGCGCCAATAGCCTCAAGACTCTGCTGGAACCTACTGATCGATGGAGGAGGAGGAGGAGGAGGAGGAAGAGGAGAATGAGATGGAAGAGGAGGAAGAGGGAGAGGGACAGGGAGAGGAAGGAGCTGGATGAGAAAAAGTAGCAGGAGTATGAAGATTCCAATGAAGAGGAAGATCAGGACAACGAAAATAGCAAAGACGTTGAGGAAAAGAAGTGAAAGTTAAGAAGTAAAGAAAAGAGAAGGAGAGTTAAGAAAATAAAGAGGGGGGGAGGGAATGATAAAAAAAGAAAGGATGAAAAAGAAAGAAAATATAAAGAAAGAAGACTGAAAGAGAAGCAGCAATAGGAGAAGGCTGATGCAGCATCACTAGCAGGCAAAGACTAGCTTCAACAGGACGCACCAAGGAGGATTGTAAAGTTGGTGGTGTGTGTCAGTGCCGCACCCACCCTGGCACCCACCCAGGCACCCACGCTGGCACCCACCCTGGCACCCACCCTGGCATCCACCCTGGCACCCACCCTGGCACACACCCTGGCACACACCCTGGCACACACCCTGACATATACCCTGGCACCTGCCCTGGCACCCATCCAGGCATCCACCCTGCCACCCACCCAGGCACCCACCCTGGCACCCACCATGGCACCCACCCTGGCACCCACCCTGGCACCCACCCTGGCACCCACCCTAGCATCCACCCTTGCACCCATCCAGGCACCCACCCAGGCACCCACCCTGGCACCCACCCTGGCACCCATGCTGGCACCCACCCTAGCACCCACCAGGCACTCAAACTTTCATTTATCTTGGCACTCACCCTGACACCCACAAGGCACCTACATGGCACTCACCGAGAGGGCAACTTTATACTAGGTGAGCCGGCAGGGTGGATGCTAGGGTAGGTGCAGGGTGAGTGCCCGGGTGGGTGTTAGGTGGGTGCCAGGGTGGTCTATAAGGTGGGTGCCTGGGTGGGTGCCAGGGTGATCTATAGGCTGGGTGCTAGGGTGAATACCAGGGTGGGTGCTAGGGAAGGTGCCAGGATGGGTGCCAGGGTGGGTGCCAGGGTGGGTGCCAGGGTGGGTGCCAGGGTGGGTAACATGGTGGGTGCAGAGGTCTGAGTACAGCTCAGACCTCTGCAACACAATTACCCTCAAAGATCTGTTAAGTCATACCATGAATTAAGGAAAGATCCTGAACTTCACCTTACGAAACAGACAAATGCAATAGTAATTATGCACAAGGTAGATTATAGTGCAAAAAATAGCATATAATTAGAAAACAGGGAAACTGACGTCCCCTTTAAAATCAACCTCTCTCACTCATGCATTTATCTAAGCCAAAGTTATTGTTTATCACTATAGAATAATGAGACATTTCTGCAACACGTGGGAATTTTTATTACGGAGAATAAAGATCCCCAGAAGTTGAACAAGTGTCTCAGTTTTCAACTTGTTGGTTTTCCGAACCATTTACATCATAGGTATCACTGTCATGCAGCATGCGATACTGTCATGGCGTCACTGAATGCATCATGTGTCTCTACCGTCTTGCATTTGTCACTGTCATAAAGACTCACGTCGTACAGTGTCACGTTCATACGTCGTCACTGTCACGTAGTATGGCGTCGTATACTATCGCAAGGCGCGTGCTACGCATACACACATACACACATACACACACACACACACACACGAGACCAGCAATCAGTAGAGCCTAGTTACTATATAAGCTAAGAGGCTGGGCTAAGAGCTATGGTTCTGAGTAAACAACACACGCTGCGAATCAAGCTTATATTGTGACATTTCGCAACTATGTACACAATAAGTATCCTGCGTGTCATATATACATTGTTATACAAGGTGTGTAGCATAGATTCACCACATTTAATACTTTCACACCTGTCTTACTGATAAAGGCTTCATGTGACAGTTTGTCAAACAAATCTTTGCAGTGTAGCGTAGTGACTGTGGAATGTTTGTACCTTCATGACGCGTGAGAGAGAGAGAGAGAGAGAGAGAGAGAGAGAGAGAGAGAGAGCCTGCCCTTTAGTAGCTTGTGTCTGCGTGCCTGAGAGTGTATATGTGAATGCATGAAAAAATAAAACCTATGTTTGGTCGCATATTTGTAATTCAAGTAGTAAAGTTATATTGATGGTCGGTTAGGTTAGGTAAGATTCATCAGGAAACAGGACAAGTGTTTCCTGAGGCGGGTCTAAGTCACACTACCCTCAGCTGGAGATTTTGGATATCTGACCGAGGCCTTTCGCTGGCTTACAGGTCCACCCCTTTAAAGATTATGGATATGATTATAACCATTGAATTTATAACGGTCGGAGTTTATTTTCTTCCATGGCATCCGTTCGATAACTTGAGGACACCTCTTCTGGTTACCTTTAAACTCTAACAGTCGTTCTGTATTTCGTTGGTGCGTCCCCGAGAGTGTGGTGTTCATTCTGTGTAAGTTGCTGCTGCGTCCTGTTTTAGTAGCAATGTCCAGTGTAGTCACGAAGACGGTGCCCATAGTAAGAGGACAATGCCTCAGAACCCGTTTTGAAAGCTAATTTTATTCAGCTTTGTAAAGCTAAGACACAGAAGGTGACCTAATACAAAATACTGAATTATCAATGAAATCTGAGGAACGTCAGCATTATCCAGTCATTTATAACACGCAACAACTTTTGTGAAGATATACGTACACGATTTCAGTCCAACGAAGCAAAATATTTCTTCAATCAGGTACTAAATATTTCAGTATACCTTGAATGATTATAAAGTTTCCATAATTTCTCAGAGTACATTATTATTATTTCAGATTTATAGATATTAGACTCGCTCGTGTCTTAAGATCTGCCTCTGCTTTATCAGTAATATACCTTCTAGACACATCTTTAGTCCCTCAATAACACTGTCAGGGCCAGCATCTCCACCATCGCATTGCCACTACCTCCAACATGTCGCCAACACACTGCTACCACCTTCAACATCAGCATCGTCACCAGCGCACTGCCAGCACCATTGCTGTCACCTAGACACATGTCAGTTCCTCGCCAACACATTGCCACCGCAGCAGCCTCACCATTACACAACCCTTAGCATCACCATCACCACCAATACAGCCGCAACTTCCATCATCATCACCATTATTACACTGGTATAATCTTCAACATGCCTCCTTAACACACTGTCAGTCCCACACCAGCACAGTGCCACCACAACCACATCCACCCCGTCACTTAGACAAAATCCTAGTCCCCCACCAACATAATTCACCGGCCGCGTCAACCACAACATCCAAGAAATGTTTACACAATAAGAATAAATCGACAAGTTTGCTCGAGTTTCCGGCCGGTAACTCACGTAAACCAGAGGAAATATATTCACGACGCCTCCGTGGCTTCCCTTGTCCTCTCACACCGACACATTCACTGTCAGTAACATCCCGAATTTTAAATTATGCATACATATGAAAATGTGTTGGATTTAATGGTTTTCTAGTTGTGCTGACACCTATATTCATCACAGTGTTGGGCGACAGGGAGGAGCTGCTGACCACAGGGAGAAGTACAAGATCAGCAAGTACAGGGACATAAACCAACAGTATCAATTTTTCCCAGTGGGATCAGAGACCTTGGGATCATGGGGAAAAAATGCCACACGTTTCCTTAAAGAATTGGGTTCCAGACTCATCGACACCACCAGGGACCCAAGGGCAGCCACTTTCATGTTCCAGCGCCTCAGCGTGGCCATCCAGAGGGGAAATGCTTGCTGCATACTTGGCTCGCGTCCGGCTTCGGAGGAGCTGGAGGAAATTCATAACCTTTGATATATTGTACCAATGTATCCATGTTTGTATTTGATATATTATATCAATTGATATATTGTACCAATGTATCCATGTTTGTATTTGATATATTATATCAATTGATATATTGTACCAATGTATTCATTTTGTGATTTCTATCAATGTATTCTGTCTATTAATAAAGTTAGCTTGTAGCATAAAAATATAGGGGGTGGTAGGAGAAGAAAATATTCAAACAGCTCCTTGGAGAACCTTGAGTTCTCCCTGAGGTACGTTTATTGTCTTCTCTGAGGATGAGAGTCCCCAGTAAAGTTCTAGAGGTGGTACCTAAATATATATACGTATATATATATATATATATATATATATATATATATATATATATATATATATATATATATATATATATATATATATATATATATACATATACATATATATATATATATATATATATATATATATATATATATATATATATATATAAAAGACAGTATGCGTATGTGTGTGTGTGTGTGTGTATTCACTTAATTATGCTCACCTAATTGTAGTTGCAGGGGTCGGGGCTCAGCTCCTGGCCCTGCCTCTTCACTGAGTGCTACTAGGTCCTCTCTCTCCCTGCTCCATGAGCTTTATCATACCTCATCTTAAAGCTATGTATGGTTCCTGCCTCCACTACCTCACTTGCTAGGCTATTCCACTTCCTGACTATTCTATGACTGAAGAAATGCTTCCTAACATCCCTTTGACTCATCAGGGTCTTCAACTTCCAATTGTGGCCCCTTGTTTCTGTGTCCTCCCTCTCTGGAACATCCTGTCTCTGTCCACCTTGTCTATTCCACGCAGTATTTTGTATGTCGTTATCGCGTTTCCCCTAACCCTCCTGTCCTCCAGTGTCGTCAGACCGATTTCCCTTAACCTTTCTTCGTAGGGCATTCCCCTTAGCTCTGGAACTAACTTTGTCGCAAACCTTTGCACATTCTTTAATTTCTTGACGTGCTTGATCAAGTGTGGGTTCCAAACAGGTGCTGCTATACTCTAGTATGGGCCTGACGTACACGGTGTAGAGTGTCTTGAACGATTTCTTACTAAGCTATTGAAACGCTACTCTCAGGTTTGCCAGACGCCAATATGCTGCAGCAGTTATATGGTTGATGTGGGCTTCCGGAGACGTGCTCGGTGTTATACTCACCCCAAGACCTTTCTCCCTGAGCGAGGTTTGCAGTCTTTGGCCACCTAGCCTATTCTCCGTCTGTGGTCTTCTTTGCCCTTCCCCGATCTTCATGACTTTACATTTGGCGGGGTTAAATTCGAGAAGCCAGTTGCTGGACTAGGTGTCCAGCCTGTCCAGGTCTCTTTGAGGTCCTCAATGATCCTCATCTAATTTAATTCTCCTCGTTAACTTCACATCATCTGTGTGTGTGTGTGTGTGTGTGTGTGTGCGTGTGTGTGTGTGTGTGTGTGTGTGTGTGTGTGTGTGTGTGTGTGTGTGTGTGTGTGTGTGTGTGTGTGTGTGTGTGTGTGTGTGTGTGTGTGTGTGTGTGTGTGTGTGTGTGTGTGTGTGTGTGTGTGTGTGTGTGTGTGTGTGTGTGTGTGTGTGTGAGCATAAATGTTTGACATACAGTCCTGTGAACTTCGAAAATCTTGAACTTTAAGGGAAAAAGAGTGGATAATTTTGCTCGTCAAGAGACATGGGGAAAATTCCCCCAGACGCAAATTAGTCATATGATGACCCACTCAGGAGAGCTTTCAGTCATCTGACGGAGACCTGCTGGCTTACCGTCCACCCGTTCAGAGAAGCTGTCAGTAACTTAGAAGATCCCTTCCGCTAACTTGTCGGTTCAAGCCGTAAAGAATCCCAATTATTAATACCTTGATATACTTATATGAATCATTGATTCTACCCGTCTGTTATGTAGGAAAGAAGAGAGAAGATGCCGCCTCGGTAGGTAATGTGACCGTGAAGTGTGATCTTATCACGTTGCAATGTATTAATGAATGTTACACTTCTTCACTGCACTAACCTAGTGTAGGGTAAGTCGTCCTAATTAACTAGGCTGTTAATACATCGCCATGGTTTGACAAGATTCGGTCGCCTACCTCTCTTCGCACAAGTGGATTTTTGTGACTGGCAAGGGGGGCCAGCGAGCAGTTGTAGGTGGCTGGTCAAGTGCATACTGTTGTCACTTTGGGTAGGCTGGATAAAGTAATGATACGTAGTAAGCTAATTTACTCTAACTCTAACTTATCTTAAACTCTTATAAGAGGTTGTATGATACATTAGCCTATAGAGGCTTTATTACTAAATTAAGAGTGGCTAAAGAAATATGCCAACCTCAGGTGTAGGCTCATGAGCTAGGTACTGCCTACTCCCGATTCTGAAAGCTGGCTGCCTTGGATCAACGTCTAGCATTGTGCTAGGCGCCAAAGTATTGTCCAGTGTGGTGAGAATGGTATAGCACTGCATGCCTTGTTCCAAGGTTCGTAGGTTCGAGTCTCCTTCGGCCAGAGATCAGTGTTTGTGTATATTTCGCCTGCTCTTGCGAATTCCTTATATATATATATATATATATATATATATATATATATATATATATATATATATATATATATATATATATATATATATATATATATATATATATATATATATATATATATATATATATATATATATATATATATATATATATATATATATATATATATATATATATATATATATATTTATATATACAGACTAAAAGAAAACAGTGTCTGATTCTTCTTTTGATCAGAAAATGTTCAATGCTAATAATGATTTATTGATTTAGATCCCGTGAAACTTTTTTTTAAATAATTGCATTTATCGACGTCAGTATTTTATTACTATTTGATCGTCTTATTAAACCATTGTAGAATAATTTAATCTTTCCAGTAATGGGCATGAAAATCACTAACCTTGTCACATAAAACTCTTTGAAAGCTTCCAGCGTAAAATGCTCTATGAAACTCAACATATAAAGGAATTAGCCAACCGTGGTATTACGCCCTTGAAGCTAAACTGCTCACAGTTGCAGAAATGCGTATTCTTAGACTGACAGTCCTCCATACTTCCGTCATGTCACACGACTAAGAAACAAACTTCTGGTCTTTTATTAGTCTCATGAGCACGAGGACAAGTAAATTTTAAACTGTTATTCGCATTTAGTATCTACTTGGCTATAATTAACTGGTCGTAACAATGCTTATTTTAATAGTTCTTATTAACGTGACATTGCCTTTCCATTTTAGGAAGCGAGATACTAGATCTGACCGAAAGGGGACGGTGAAACCGATACTACTGATATGACTGACAGTATCTACTGAAGGGCTCACCTCACTAAGGAATCCAGTGCTTAGGGTATGATATGTATGTCTGTAAGAAAGTAAAACTAGATTATAGGATGAGAGGGTATGAAATTATGAGATTTGAAGAGCGCTTTGGCTGGTGAGATCACTCGGCGATCGTGGCAGTAAGAAGTAAAAGGAAACATATACAAGGACACACAAGGTAAAACTACGTTAACAAACATATAAACTGCTAGCACGAACACAACACAAATACCATCACGACAAGTGGGTCTACAACACAGTGTCGAATGTTTTCTCTCGATAAGACCAAGGCTGAGGGTCCTATTAAGGCGGAGACTGAGGGAGCTAAACCTTCAGACCCAATGCCAGAAAATGAAAATAAATTTTCGGATATATTCTGAACTATCGTAATAATATAAAAATAAATGTAATGATGAAAGATCGTAATAAAAATAACACATTAAATTATCATTTTAAATTCAATTGTGTACTTTAAGACTATCAAAAATTTCCAGTTTTCCCAAGAATGGATGACCCAACAGGATATGTACATTGAGAAATGTATTTCTCGATATACATATCCAGAGAACCAAAGAAGTATTGTTTTTGCACTTAGAAATCCACGATTATACCGAATTAATCACATGTTGTGCGGAAGATCTATGTGGGTAGCCTCCAAAACTGTTGCTCTCAATATAGTACATTGACGCAGGTTAGAACGTTTTCAGCATTTCTCATAGAATTAGTTGTTTTCACGGTATTGTGAAGTTCTATTTTCAGAAAGTGGTTCTATGTATTTCACTTCCAGAGTGCCAGGAGATGCCCAGTCTTAATTAAAGAGGACAGAGTTTGCATGAATACAAAGACCAAACCAGACTGCGTTGGATGAGACGTACAGTACAGTATGTACAGTACATTCCACTGTGCTGTTGGACAGTGGAATGTGTTGATTCTCTTAATATTTACCTTCCTTGACTATTGCATTCACAGGGAAGTGTTAAATCTCTATCATACAACACCTGGGAGTGGGAAGCAATCATTTACTCTAAGGAATGGAAGGGTAGCTCCAGTTTCTAGGATCAAGAATCCTTCTGCAGCATCAAGGTTTATCCCGTGAAGGGTTTCCTTACCTGAAAATCATCTTAAAGAACCCCATGAATCAAAAGTTGTTTTATAATTTCTCATGCATGATTATTTACGAAAAAGTATTTTATATACAGTGTATTTATATTTAAAAGAGAGTAATATATCAAAAGGTCAGTCATGCTGAGGTTAAGGTAGCGTCGAGACACACTAGTATATTCTCATGTGATATGCTCGTCTCCTGGGCACATTCCATCATATCCGCCGTGGAATTCTCTTTCGAAAGAGATTTACCGTCACCTCCAAAATTTCCTTCATACGAACAGATATTCGGGGCTTCAGGTATGAGGTGTTGAGGGTAACGTAATATTGCATGGTAAAAGACTCCCTCCCCTTCATCTCTTTTCTTGAAATATTTTCGGCCGAATTAATCTCATGTCTTGAAGGATTACGAACAGCCTGAATGGGCACAAACCGGTCAGCGATTAGCAGACGGAGGATCGAACTTTTATCATTCCATCCGTTGAATGAACCACAAGGAATCAGAGCTTCATATGTTTTAAAACGTATTATAAATAACAAAAAGGCACAATACCGTGACTGGAACGATACACAAATAACCCGCACATAAAAGAGAGAAGCTTACGACGACGTTTCGGTCCGATTTGGACCACTGACAAAGTCAATGGTCCAAGTCGGACCGAAACGTCGTCGTAAGCTTCTCTCTTTTATGTGCGGGTTATTTGTGAAAACGTATTATATTTTGAAGACAACTGGCTGTATCATCACCAGATAGCGAAAACAGTGACACTGATGAAGCTATCATTCATGGTGAAGCACTAAGCCCGTAGGAGTCACACAACATCTTAGAAATGAGTGGTAATCAGGTTGGATCAAATGAGAAAGCAGCTCAAATTCCTTGGATCAAGGTCCCCTTGCCAGTATAAAACAACGCACCCATGTCTGTCAGCCCGATAGCGTCTAGCTCACAGAGGAAGGTCTTCATCCAGTCTTCCCTGTCAGTCTGATAGCGTCTAATTCACAGAGAGAGAGATCTTCATCCAGGCTTCCCTGTCAGCCTGATAGCGTCTAATTCACAGAGAGAGAGATCTTCATCCAGGCTTCCCTGTCAGCCTGATAGCGTCTAATTCACAGAGAGAGAGGTCTTCATCCAGGCTTCCCTGTCAGCCTGATAGCGTCTAATTCACAGACATCTAAGCGTGCATATCAGTCTGATAGCTTTCTGAGCAGCCAAGCAATTTATGAGGACACTCTTCATGTGATCGGCACTGAAGGTGATTTTCCTCTGGGTCTCTAAACTGAACTTTGCTGTAATTTGATTAATTTCTAGCATAAACGAAATAAAACTGAAGGGGGTTACTGATGGAGTGAGGTCACTTGTACAGCTGCATATGCTTTCAAAGGAATGATTGTCTGATCATTATAAAATGGGAGCTAAAAAATAAAAGAAAGATGGTAAACGAGTAAAATGGAGATAAATGGTTCAGAGAACTCGGGTATCTAGATTTTAAGGATGTTTTCTCGCCAACCAGTGACTCCCTCAGTTCAATACAGAGAAGAATGGTTGAAGATCAGGAGTTTGAGGTAATCAGTCCCTCAGCCAAGAGTCGCTGTATTCAGTCCATCAAGATTGGTGGACTGAAGACATTGACACAGGCTAAGGGACTGTTAACCTCAAACTCCTTCTGGTTTTCAACCATTCTTCTATGTACTGGACTGAATAAGCCACTGGTTGGCGAAACGATTCCACAGTAACGATACCCGAGTGTTGCACAAGTGTCTAACTCATCAGAAAGTACAATAAGTAAATCACCGAACGGAAGGTTTCAACCCATGGAACACCAGAACTAAAACAAGCAGGTTATTGCTGCATCCAGTGCAACACACCAGCGTATTACAGTGATTAACACAGTGACCTGCATGTTTTAGGACTGGATTGCTATGGATTCGACCCATTCGTTGGGTCTTGTCCCAGGCACAAGTTCAGGGAGTAGAAAAACTATCGAAACTCAACAGAGATATACCAAAGGTATGTCATTACGATTTCGCGAATCAAGAGTACCAGTAGATAGAAGTTAATTAATATTCATGAAAAATGTGGTAAATACGAGGTAGGGATTTAAGTGAGGAACAGAGGAGCATAACAGATAAGTAGAAGGAATGAGGTGAAAAGGATAATAAAGATGAAAAGGGAACATGGAATAATTTTACTATTCAACACAACAATGCGAGGAAGACGATATACGTGGAAAATAATTTAAAGAATGAGTGGTAAAGGTGTGAACATGAAGGGTAAATAAGGAACGAGCGAGACACTGTCAATTTATTTAAACAAGAATAGGACAAAGTTGAGGACGTAAACAGGTGAGGAACCCAAGAGAGCAAATGGATTTTTCTGTTAGTAGTGAAAATGGGGATTTGCTGAATTAAGAGGAGGAGGAAGTGGTGAAAAGATGGAGAGGCTAAGAATGTTGAGTGAAGGTGATGAAAGGAAGGCAGATATTTCATGTTTAGAGTGATGACGGGAACCATCAATATGACTGAACAATGAGGCGGAAGTGAGTGTAGTAACAGTATTGAAGCAGTAAGAATAATGTGAGAAAAGAAGAGGGAGAGGAGGAGATTATGACCCAGAGACTGAAAACAGGTAGGAATAATGTGCTGAGATGATTAGTGAGTTTCTTCAGTAAAAGTGACAGAATGTAAGAGAGAGAATGTGTGTGTGTGTGTGTGTGTGTGTGTGTGTGTGTGCGTGTGTGTGTGTGTGTGTGTGTGTGTGTGTGTGTGTGTGTGTGTGTGTGTGTGTGTGTGTGTGTGTGTGTGTGTGTGTGTGTGTGTGTGTTACAAAAAACGCGATTCTAAAAGCTTAGAGATCTCCAGTGAATACTAGAAAGGACTGCCCTTCTAGCATCCAGCCTGTTACTGGGTTTTCGTAACAAGTAGTCAGTATCCTTGTCCAATTATCCATTAGAATTCAGTATAATTCAATAGTGCTTCAGGATTACAACTGGTAGGCTACTAACTAGAGAAAATAAAATTTAATAAATTTATTAAGTATCGTCTAGAGGTATATCATCAAATTAAATTAAATCAATATCAACAAAATAAGAATAATCACTTCTCTCGTATACAATAGCATTGCGCTGAAAGCACATATCACATTTATAATTCTTAAGTACCGTCTGGTACATTAACATTTAATAAGATATTACAAATATGTACAAGTAAGTTTGTGTGTATGTGTGTAAGTGCTCTAAGTAGTTCGCTATGTCTCACGACTCGACTAGACTTAAACAAGTGACTGACAAAGTCCTCACATCAACTAACTTCTTGACCAACTGGCAATCAGAACAGTCTGCTTGAACAATAAAAAGAATGCTAATAGCAATATAACAAGCAACTGCGACACAGAATTAGGAACAAGGAGATAATATAACGACACTAAGTAGGGACCATCTGCAGATCCTCCACAAAAGTCACACATCTCCCATACTACTGAATCTAAGTTCAGCATAAGAAAATCCCGACTGTGACAGTACACAGAAACCAGTACAAATTAGGTCAGAAGCTACAGCTCAGGACCTGAGTTGTTTAGAGTGTCTATGCGACACAACCTCAGTACAACGTCGAAAATCACTAAGTCTATACAATGTTCTGTGAACAGAGTTGTACAGAACTAACAAGAATAATGAGACAGACAATCTGTCCAACCACCAAGAGAGTCTAGATCAGACTGAATACTTCAGGCGAGGTGAGGACCCCCCCCCCCCTCGATCACGTGATAGCTCCGTGGGTCGCTGCCCAGGAAGAAGCCGGCAGGGAAACGAGCAAAGAGCGATAATTACAGTAGTTAGACAATCAAGACTTGAACTGATCACATAATATGTTACATCCTACCTAACAACAAAACTAAGTCAAATAATAATATAAAGTCATGTATTTACGATTTAGCTATTATCGCAAATATAAGCAATATAAAATTATATGAAAAGATAATAATTATATATATACATAATAATCATTGCAACCCATTCAGGGGTTGCAACACTGTGTGTGTGTGTGTGTGTGTGTGTGTGTGTGTGTGTGTGAATGTGTGTGTGTGTGTGTGTGTGTGTGTGTGTGTGTATGTGTGTGTGTGTGTGTGTGTGTGTGTGCATTTGTGTGAATGTGTGTGTGTGCGTGTGTGTGTCTGTGTGTGTGTGTGTGTGTGTGTGTGTGTGTGTGTGTGTGTGTGTGTGTGTGTGTGTGTGTGTGTGTGTGTGTGTGTGTTTGTGTGTGAATGTGTGTGTGTGTGTGTGTGCATGTGTGTGTGTGTGTGTGTGTGTGTGTGTGTGTGTGTGTGTGTGTGTGTGTGTGTGTGTGAATGTGTGTGTACTCACCTAGTTGTACTCACCTAGTTGAGGTTGCAGGGGTCGAGTCCAAGCTCCTGGCCCCGCCTCTTCACTGGTCGCTACTAGGTCACTCTCCCTGAACCATGAGCTTTATCATACCTCTGCTTAAAGCTATGTATGGATCCTGCCTCCACTACATCGCTTCCCAAACTATTCCACTTCCTGACTACTCTGTGGCTGAAGAAATACTTCCTAACATCCCTTTGATTCATCTGTGTCTTCAGCTTCCAACTGTGTCCCCGTGTTGCTGTGTCCAGTCTCTGGAACATCCTGTCTTTGTCCACCTTGTCAATTCCTCTCAGTATTTTGTAAGTCGTTATCATGTCCCCCCTATCTCTCCTGTCCTCCAGTGTCGTCAGGTTGATTTCCCTTAACCTCTCCTCGTAGGGCATACCTCTTAGCTCTGGGACTAGTCTTGTGGCAAACCTTTGCACTTTCTCTAGTTTCTTTACATGCTTGGCTAGGTGTGGGTTCCAAACTGGTGCCGCATACTCCAATATGGGCCTAACGTACACGGTGTACAGGGTCCTGAACGACTCCTTATTAAGATGTCGGAATGCTGTTCTGAGGTTTGCCAGGCGCCCATATGCTGCAGCAGTTATTTGGTTGATGTGCGCTTCAGGAGATGTGCCTGGTGTTATACTCACCCCAAGATCTTTTTCCTTGAGTGAGGTTTGTAGTCTCTGGCCCCTAGACTGTACTCCGTCTGCGGTCTTCTTTGCCCTTCCCCAATCTTCATGACTTTGCACTTGATGGGATTGAACTCCAGGGGCCAATTGCTGGACCAGGTCTGCAGCCTGTCCAGATCCCTTTGTAGTTCTGCCTGGTCTTCGATCGAATGAATTCTTCTCATCAACTTCACGTCATCTGCAAACAGTGACACCTCAGAGTTTATTCCTTCTGTCATGTCGTTCACAAATACCAGAAACAGCACTGGTCCTAGGAATGACCCCTGTGGGACCCCGCTGGTCACAGGTGCCCACTCTGACACCTCGCCACGTACCATTACCCGCTGCTGTCTTCCTGACAAATATTCCCTGATCCATTGTAGTGCCTTCCCTGTTATCCCTGCTTGGTCCTCCAGGTTTTGCACCAATCTCTTGTGTGGTACTGTGTCAAACGCCCTCTTGCAGTCCAAGAAAATGCAATCCACTCACCCCTCTCTCTCTTGTCTTACTGCTGTCACCTTGTCATAGAACTCCAGTAGAATTGTGACACAGGATTTCCCGTCTCTAAAACCATTTTGGGTGCTGTTGATGAGATCATTCCTTTCTAGGTGTTCCACCACTCTTCTCCTGACAATCTTCTCCATGACTTTGCATACTATACATGTCAGTGACACTGGTCTGTAGTTTTGTGCTTCATGTCTGTCTCCTTTTTTAAAGATTGGGACTACATTTGCTGTCTTCCATGCCTCAGGCAATCTCCCTGTTTCGATAGATGTATTGAATATTGTTGTTAGGGGTACACATAGCGCCTCTGCTCCCTCTCTCAGGACCCATGGAGATATGTTATCTGGCCCCATTGCCTTTGAGGTATCTAGCTCACTCAGAAGCCTCTTCACTTCTTCCTCGGTTGTGTGTACCGTGTCCACCATCTGGTGATGTGCCACACCTCTCCGTCCCTCTGGAGCCCCTTCTGTCTCCTCTGTGAACACTTCTTTGAATCTCTTGTTGAGTTCCTCACATACTTCACGATCATTTCTTGTTGTCTCTCCTCCTTCCTTCCTTAGCCTGATTACCTGGTCCTTGACGGTTGTTTTCTTCCTGATGTGGCTGTATAACAGCTTCGGGTCAGATTTGGCTTTCGCTGCTATGTCGTTTTCATATTGTCATTGTTCCTCCCTTCTTATCTGTGCATATTCGTTTCTGGCTCTACGACTGCTCTCCTTATTCTCCTGGGTCCTTTGCCTTCTATATTTCTTCCATTCCCTAGCACACTTGGTTTTTGCCTCCTTGCACCTTTGGGTGAACCATGGGCTCATCCTGGCTTTTTCAATATTCCTGTTTCCCTTGGGTACAAACCTCTCCTCAGCCTCCTTGCACATTGTTGCTACATATTCCATCATCTCATTAACTGGCTTCCCTGCCAGTTCTCTGTCCCACTGAACCTCGTTCAGGAAGTTCCTCATTCCCGTGTAGTCCCCTTTCCTGTAGTTTGGTTTCATTTGTCCTGGCCTTCCTGCTTCCCCCTCCACTTGTAGCTCTACTGTGTATTAGAAGCTCAAAACCACATGATCGCTGGCCCCAAGGGGTCTTTCATATGTGATGTCCTCAATATCTGCACTGCTCAAGGTGAATACTAAGTCCAGTCTTGCTGGCTCATCCTCTCCTCTCTCTCTTGTAGTGTCCCTTACGTGTTTGTACATGAAGTTTTCCAGTACCACCTCCATCATCTTAGCCCTCCATGTATCTTGGCCCCCATGTGGCTCCAAGTTCTCCCAGTTGATCTCCTTGTGGTTAAAGTCGCCCATGATCAGGAGCTTTGCCCTGAATGCATGAGCTCTTCTGGCCACTGCAGCCAGTGTGTCAACCATCTCTCTATTGCTCTCGTCATACTCATGCCCTGGTCTCCTGCTGTTCTGTGGTGGGTTATACATCACTGCAATTACCACCTTGGGACCTCTAGAGTGAAGCGTTCCCACTATGTAATCACTTTCTTCTCCGCTGTCTCCTCTCTCTAGCTCATCAAAATTCCATCCGTGTTTGATCAGCAGTGCCACTCCTTCACCTCCCCTGTTCCTTCTGTCTTTCCTCAGGATCTGGTATCCCGTTGGAAAGATGGCATCTGTTATCATACCTGTAACCTTGGTTTCTGTGAATGCTATGATGTCTGGTGATGTCTCTTTGACTCTTTCGTGCCACTCATCCCACTTGTTTGTTATTCCATCAGCGTTTGTGTACCATACCTTCAGTTTCCTTTCCAATACTGTGGTTTGGGGGTCCTGTGGGGGTGGGAGACCTGGTGGCATACTGTGGGATTCTATGATTGGGGGTTGGGTGGAAGCTGTGGGTATGAATTGTAGTTTGTGTTGGGATGGTGTGATAGGTTGTGGGGTTCTGAGGATAGTTGTGTGTGTGCTTGCCCTTGCTTCTCTATTCTGCTCTGACTGACCTCTGCTGGTTCCATCCTTGTTTCCTTTCCTATCTCCTTTCGCTTTTTTGTCCTCTCCCTCAGCTGCTGTCTCTCTGTTTGTGTTCTGTCTCTGTCTAGGAACACCTTCTTGTACTCTTCCGAGTTTTTCAACCTTGGTTTCTCTTGGAGGATCCTGTTCCTCACTGTTTCTGTCCTGAGAATCAGCTTGATCGGTCGGTTTCTCCCCTTCACGTACCCCCCTATTCTCTGAAAATTTACAATCTCGTCCATGTCTTCTCCCCCTATTTATGTGATGATTTTCCCAATCTCCTTTCTTTCTTCCTGCCGTCTCTCAGTGTGTGTCTTTTCCTCTCTCTCCCGAAGCCCATGGATAAACACTGATTTTGCCCTTTCCTCCTCCCATTGCCTCTCCCTCTGTGACTCTGGTTTCTGTCTGTATATGGTCATTTTCTCCCTTGATTTTTTCCAGTGGCTCTTGGTAGCATGGTTGTGCCTCAGCATTCGACTTATCTCCCTCTCTATCTGCACCCAGCTGCTCTTTCCTTTTACTCCCTGACCCTTCTTTGCAGGCTGATAAGACCTTAGCATAATTTATATCTCCTTCCTTCCTGTTCATCCTATCAGCTTCATATGCTGTGTCGTCTCTGGTCACTGCCCCTGAGACTTGCATCAGCCTGTTTACCTCAAACTCTAGGACCCTTACCCTGTCTACTGCAGTTTCGACTTGTGCCTCCCATTTCTTCGTCTCCTTCTCCAACCTCTTTTCCCATTTCGCAGAGAGCTCTTTCTCCATTTTTTTCAGAAAGCTCTCCTAATTTTCTCTCCCATTCTTGCTCCATCCTTCTCCACTGCTCCTCCATCCATTCCTCCCTACCAATACCATTGTCATCTGATCCCTGATTCCTACGAGTCCCATATTTTTTTTTTAAAGGAAAGAGAGAGAGAGAGGGGAAAGGTAGGAGGAGAGAGAGGGGGAGAGTGAAAGGAAAAGGGGGAGAGAGTGAAAAAGGAGAGAATGGAAAGATAGGAGGAGAAAGGGGAGAGTGAGAAGAGAGAGAGGAAGAGAGAGAGGAAGAGAGAGAGGAAGAGAGAGAGGAAGAGAGAGAGGAAGAGAGAGAGGAAGAGAGAGAGGAAGAGAGGAAGAGAGAGAGGAAGAGAGAGAGGAAGAGAGGAAGAGAGAGAGGAAGAGAGAGAGGAAGAGAGAGAGGAAGAGAGAGAGGAAGAGAGAGGAAGAGAGAGAGGAAGAGAGAGAGGAAGAGAGGAAGAGAGAGAGGAAGAGAGAGAAAGAGAGAGAAGGAGAGAGAGGAGAGGAGAGAGAGGAAGAGAGGAAGAGAGAGAGGAAGAGAGAGAGGAAGAGAGAAAAAGAGGAAGAGAGAGAGGAAGATAGAGAGGAAAAGAGAGAGGAAGAGAGAGGAAAAGAGAGAAAGGGAGAGGAAGAGAGAGAGGAAGAGAGAGAGGAAGAGAGAGAGGAAGAGAGAGGAAGAGAGAGAGAGGGAGAGAGAGAGAGGAAGAGAGAGGAAGAGAGAGGAAGAGAGGAAGAGAGAGAAAGGGAGAGAGTGGAAGAGAGAGAGAGGAAGAGAGAGAGGAATAGAGAGAGAGGGAGAGAAAGATTAAGAGAGAGAGGAAGAGACAGAAAGAGTAAGAGAGAGAGAGAGAGAGAGAAAGAGAGGAAAAGAGACAAAGAGACGGAGAGAGAAGGAAGGGTTAGAGGGTCAATTCACATAAAGGTGTGAAATCCTGTATATGTGTGTGTATGTGTATGTGTATGTGTGTGTGTGTGTGTGTGTGTGTGTGTGTGTGTGTGTGTATGTGTGTGTGTGTGTGTGTGTGTGTGTGTGTGCTACAGCTATTCGATTGTCTAACAGCAGATCCTGTACTTACCTAGTGTGTGTGTGTATGCGTGTGTTTATGTAAGCAGTCCTTATTTCCCTCGTATGTACTACATATGTTTTGCATATGTACCCAATCTCTTGGTTCCTACTGTACTGTCTTGTGTGCCTAAAATTACGTAAATTCACATAAAGGTGTGAAATCCTGTATATGTGTGTGTGTGTGTGTGTGTGTGTGTGTGTGTGTGTGTGTGTGTGTGTGTGTGTGTGTGTGTGTGTGTGTGTGTGTGTGTGTGTATGTGTGTGTGTGTGTGTGTGTGTGTGTGTGTGTGTGTGTGTGTGTGTGTGTGTGTGTGTGTGTGTGTGTGTGTGTGTGTGTGTGTGTGTGTGTGTGTGTGTGTGTGTGTGTGTGTGTGTGTGTGTGTGTGTGTGTGTGTGTGTGTGTGTGTGTGTGTGTGTGTGTGTGTGTGTGTGTGTGAATGTGTGTATGTGTGTATATATGTGTGTGAATGTGTGTGGGGGGATGCAGGGATCAGGTTTCAGCTCCTGGCCCCGCCTCTCCGCTGGCCGCTACTATGTTCTCTCTTCCTGCTGTTTTGTGCCTTATCATACCTATTCTTAAAGCTAAGTATGGATCCCGCTTCTGCCACTTCATTATCTAGGACATTCCACTTCCTGACCACTCTTAGACTAAAGAAGTATTTCCTAACATCCTCGTGTGTGGTTTTAGCTCACAATTATGCCCTCGTGCACCTTACAGCCTCCTCTCAAACTGACTCGCCCCATTCCTATCAATTCCTCTAGGTATTTTCAACGTCGTAATTATGTCGCCTCCGGCAGACGTCCTCTAATGTTCGGTATATTTCCTCCAGCCTCTCGCCACAGTTCAACCCCCTCAGCTCTGGAACTAATTTCGTCACAAACCTTAGTACCTTTTCTACCTTCCACGTATGCTTTATCATATGTGGATTCCAGACTGGCTCTGCACACTCCAAGATTAAATTTGCCAATCTCTCTCACGTTTGATGCAAAGATTACTTCCAACACCTGAACATACGTTCAAATGTTGTTTAACAAATAGTTGTTAAACAAAAGCCATTCATTTTGTTTACAGTTTACTTTTATTTTTTTTCTGATACCATTTAAAGTACTTTAAAAATCTGGTTCATAGCTCTGCCGGGTAGTGGAGGCCCTTCGTAAAGTACTCGAGTTCGTGATAGACTTTGTAGCTGTCAAACTGTCTATTTTAATAGAGAAACTGGGATATTAGCTTCCATGTAATTAGTACCAAATGTTCTCTTGTGACTTTTAAATCTTTTCCACTGATATTTAACTGCATTAGAAACTCATGCCACACTCTGTACCATTTCTTTTGCATGTACTGGGGGAGAGCGGACTATATTTTCTTAGATTCCACTCCTACTGAAACATATCTAATTATTAGAGTCCATAAAGGTCAAACAGCAGGTAAGGAATTGGATTAAATAAGATTTAATATGAGTAAGGGGAGAAAAGCTTCACTTCCTTGGATCAAGAGAAGAGGAGTGGTTTGCAGAGTTGCACTTGCTGTTGCTCGAGTTAGGGATTTACGGAATATCGAATCAAGTAATAACCAGAAATAACGGATTTAAGTTAGATTTAGATTTAGAAAGGGCAGGTAATATTGGTTTTCAGAGTTGTCGATGAGTGGCACAATCTTCCGAGCAGGATAAAAGAGGTTAAGACCTCAGGTAGCCTTAAAGACAGACTGGACAAATATATGAGTGAGAAGGGTTGGATTTGATAAGTACCTGAGGTATAGAAGTTCTTGGGTAGCTTTGTGAAAACGTTGGACAAGACGGGGCTGGGTGAGAATTGTTGGTATAGAGAAGGATCTGCCTAGTTTGGGCCAGTAAGCCTGATGCAGTGTTCCTCCATTCTAATGTTCCTATGTAAGCCGGCTGGAGAGAAAAAGGGCTTGGAAAGTTGGCAAGCAAAGTGCTTGCATTTTAAATGGGTTTCTTCGTAAAATCACTTTCTCTAGTCAAGGGAATTGATGGTAAGCTCGCAGGCAGAGCTGCTGGGATTACTGGCAAAGGTTTGATTCCTCGATAGGGTAGGGATGTATAGAGCAAGTAATATTGAACAAATCTTTATTTTAGATGATTCGCTCAAGAGCTATATCGTCAATATTACAAAAAAATAATTCGCTCCAATATACTCATTAGTCCGTTTGTCTCCTCAGTCACCACTCGGGTAGTGAGTTGTACAGTACCCTGACTAACAATACACAAATAACCCGAATATAGGAGAATGAAGCTTATAACAACGTTTTGGTCCCCCTTGAACCATTAACTAGACCGAAACGTCGTTATAAGCTTCATTCTCCTATGTGCGGGTTATTTGTGTATAGAACTAGTCGACCGAATTAATTTTCATACAGTTGAGTTCTCATGTATGAACCAGCATCTCCTAAAAATTTGATGAAAAGTAAAATATGCTTGTCCTGGGTGTGCTGGGTAATGAGAATACGCCACCGACATCCCTCTTGATATTTTTCAGGCCAACATTGTTTACTGTGCTTGGGACAACGCTGGTAAATTACTTTGTGCAGTGTAGAACTGTTGGAGGATGTTAAAGGTGTGAGATGGAGCAGTGAGGTGTTTATAGTGAATTTATAGCTCTGGGACCGGTTGAATTCTGGTGCATCTCTGACACAGACACAGACACAGACACACACACACACACACACACACACACACACACACACACACACACACACACACACACACACACACACACACACACACACCTACCTGTAAGCCCTCTCATCCTCCCCTTCCATAGAGACAGTATATTCAGCTTCAGCCCTAAACGTAACAAAAAGAATGGAACAGAGGGCAAGACAATGGTGAAAGATACAAATCTCTGGGGTCTGTATACAAGTGTAGGCAGCCACAACAACATGGAGAACTGTAATGAACCCCACTTAAGGGAAGCCATGACATCATAACCATTAAATTGACAAAACTCACAGCACTAATAACAAATGTAATATTCCCTGACGAGTTACAAATAATGAGGAAGGAAATAAAATACAGTGTACATGGAAGAGTGCTGTCTGATAATAATGTAACAAAGTTTACAGAAACTGGCAAAATTGGGAAAAAAGTCAGACGTTACATAGCAATAACAATTTTAAAGATTAAGGTAACAGTGGCAGTATATATTTTCCATTCAGTAACAAAACCATGGGAGGATTACGATGTGAACGAATATACAAGATACACGAATATACAAGAAACAGCTGCAATCCTCATAAACTTTAATTACAAGTAAACTGACATGTAGGACCTGTACTTTGATGGAGGTCTGAAAAAGTTGAAACTGAAACTCAGGGAAGCAGTAATGAGAAATTTCATAGAACAGCACTTAAAAAACTACGATAATGAGAACGAGACATAAATTGGCGAGACATAAACTCGTCTTCACATAAGCTAACATGACATTGAAAAGAATTAATTCTGAGATCCATTAGGGACCAGTGACCATGCAGAACTAAGATACCAGGATCTAGTGGAAGTGAAGATGAAGAGAGAAGTGAAAGGAGAGACTGCAAAACCATACTAGAAAGAAAATGATGAAGATGGAAGATTTATAGCTGAGAGAGATATAAAGAAAACAACAGATCCAGTAGTTCCAGTAGGAATTTAGAGAAGAAAACAAAAGACAAAAGAGGACACGGGAAAATAACAAAGCCACGGAAATAACAGGAGAAGGAGCAAGGTGGTAGGAGTGATTGCACGAGAATAAGAAGGAAAAATTAAAGACAACAAGGGAATGACATTGAATTGAAAGTTAAATTAAAGCTGCACCATAACAATATAAGAATTAAATAATTGTAGAGAATTGGGTAATAAGACTAAAATTGGAGCAAGTTGCTCTGGTAATGACTGAGAGGACAACGTGACGAAATATACAGAGGGTTCAGGAAGGTACGCACAAACAGCCCTGCCTGATAAACATGAGCCTGTGGAAACGTGCGGAAACTTGCGGACAGTTGTCAGCATTTCTTCATGGTTACTGAAAATAGGAAAAAAAACTGCAGACACATCTAAAGGATACTCAAAAAGCCATTTTAAAAGGGACATCCATCAAAAATCTGGTAAAAAGGCTAGGGTTTAGGAGAGGGCCATTATTGATGATCCCCCCGAATATACAACAAATGAAGCCTTCAGGCCTTTTTTATTTTCTCATCCCAGTTGTGACTTGACAATGTTCCCAGACGAACCGAAACGTCCTCATAAGATTCCTTTAAGTGCTGGTTTTTGAAGAATCTCTAACATTTCCATATTCGAGCTGAGACACGAAGTCCTCAGTTACAGACCAATGTAATTAGCGAACATAATATGCATAGTTTGAAAAGGAGACAGCTGAGGAAGCACCTGAAGAAGGAAAGTTTAATCAGTAAAATATCAGAGTTATTTTTGCACTCACAGATATTAATTAAGAAATGTATGGTTAGACAGACTTACTCCATGGAAAATATTGTAAGAATGCTATTGATACCGTTCCTTACCACAGAAAAAAATCCACAAGCTAGAAAAACAGACAGATCAAAGAAAAGCCTTAAAGTGGACCTGGCATTAAATAAAAGACGAGAAATGGAGAGTAAATGAGAAAGGGGTCAGAAAAAGTTAGTGTAAGAAGTGTTGTAAAATGAAGTACGATACTGGGGCCTCTGCTGTTTCTCATGTTCATCTAAATTTCTTCGTGGGATTAAATTTTATGTCTCCTTGTTTGCATAATTAATCCCTCTAACACACCTTAAATCCGGAGAGGAGAAAAATTACGAGCAAGGGATAAAATAGCAAACACGCTTAATCATTTTACAAAAAAAAAGAGATTGTATAAACTCCTAGACCGAAGGCTGTACAAAGAAAACACCAATAAAAAAGGATGATGGAACTATAATTTCGAGGATAATGGCAACACTTCCTGGAACCAACATTTTTACACCCAGAATTTATGCCCCATGATACCTCACAACACGTAAATATCACCCTCCCTTGTTGGCCAATTTCACCGCGAGATATACGAAGGATACCGAAGGATATGTGGAAGGTGCTCCCTCCACAAGTGACTTTCCCTTGCCTTTCTGATGAGCGCTGTCTTCCGGGCAGTTAACCAAGAAATATGTGTGTGAGTGTGTACTCACAGAGTTCCTTTTGCGAGGGTCAGCACTCAGTCTTTGTGTGTGTGTGTGTGTGTGTGTGTGTGTGTGTGTGTGTGTGTGTGTGTGTGTGTGTGTGTGTGTGTGTGTGTGTGTGTGTGTGTGTGTGTGTGTGTGTGTGTGTGTGTGTGCTGTAGGTTAATTAACAGAACTTCCGCACTTGCAGTAATTATGTTGTGTCTGCCGTTATCATTTCTCTGGTTATCTGTCTTCTAGTCCAGGTATTTAAATCATTAAATGTATTCACTGACCTGATACTAAAAAACTTCTTATGTCCCTCTGAGCTGCTTCAACTTGTAGTTTACTATTGTGTTAACGAGTCTTCTCTCATTCCTTCTCAGATAATTATGTCTCATCATACGCAACCCCTGAGTATTTTCATTATAAATATGTTCCATTAATCAATATCTTTTTCGATTCAATACAGAGATTACCTACTGGAAACAGTGGAAGATGAGGTAATCAGTCCGTTAGCCTTAACAGAAGGTGTTCAGTCCCATAGACTTTATTAATCTGATGGACTGAATACCTTCCATCAAGGCTGAAAGACTGATTACCCCATCTTCCACTGTCTCCAGTATGCTGTCTCCGTAATGAATTAAAAGAAAAAACACGGATTGGCGAAAAGTCTTTATAATAAAATTATCCAGGTGTTGTAATGTGTCATAATCTTCAACAAAGTCTTGGTTGTCTTTGTATACCCCATAAGTTAAGATAGTAACATTTAGCCCTCTTAACCAGTCTTTGTAGCAAGCCTCAGATCTTTTTCCAGTAAGTATGCACTGTTTGCTTCTTGAGATGAGTGGTTGTGGCATGCAAAGAGTACGTAACCTTTGTTCGGCGCATGTACGCATCCTCACTGAAAGGCTATCTCCCCCAACCAGCGAACCAGGTGCTAAGGGTTGATGATGGGGCCCCATCGTTCAATCAGTACCCGGGTTCCAGCCAATGAGAAGATGGCTTTGGCAATCGCAGAGGTGTTGTGGGTACCACACACCTGTCTGATAATATAAGTCAAAAGTTTTTCTGCTGTGTTTATTTTGCTCCCTTTACACCAAGGATAACAGGCCTTCGAATTTCTGGGTTTTAATAGTGGTTCACTGTCTTATGTACAGTGATCGAAAGGAATCACTGTTCAGATTCTTGAGAGATATTCTCATATTTTTCAGCTGTGCAAATGTTACTTTGTTTATGTGGGAGTTGCAAGAAGTTTTGTGTGATGATTCCAGGGTTCTCGTCTCTCACCTCTCCTTCATCCTTCAGTTGTTTAAATCCTATTCTCACCATCCCAGTTTTACATTTATTTGGGGGTGGAGGAGGTTGAATTCCAATACACTTGGGCAAAGTTGGGGGTTAAAGACACAGATGAGTCACGGAAATCGTAATGACACGATCGCAAACAAACCATACCACGCTAGCGCGTCGGTCCAGAGTTTTATTACCCTCTGATCGCGGGTTCTATCCCCACCAGTAGTATGGTTATTACTCTTCCAACTTGGGGTAACTTAGAGGTGGAATGATCTCGACGACGAACTAGTGAAGGGAAGCTTCATATATATTTTTAAGAATAGGTATAATAACCTACCAGAAGCAATACAAAATTATATGAATAAGTTTGCAGATGATGCAAAAGTTTTATGTAAAATTAATAATAAAAATGACTAAATATTTACAAGAGGATCAGGATACACTGAGCACATGGTATGAGAGATGGTTGATGCATTTTAATGTGGATAAATGCCGCGTAATGGAAATAAGAGGAAGTGAAATCAGGCCACGTGAAGAATTTAGACTGACAAACTATTGAAAGTATCAAATATAGAAAGGTATCTAGGAGTTATTAACAAAATATTGACACTGGAATATCATATAATTATGATATTCCAGTGAAGAAAGTTGTTTATAACTTATATTGAGCTAAAATTAGAATGTGCAGCGGTTGTGTGGAGCTCACACCTAAAAAAAAAAAACACATAGATAAGACAATGTTCAAAGAAGAGCTACAAAATGATTGGAAGAGTTGACCACTATGAATTGTGATCAAAGGCTGAAGACATTAAAGTGCCGATGTTCTGGGCACGTAGCTCTGAATCGTGGTTTGGAACGCTGTACCGTTGATGATGACGATAGAGGGGGAGGGGTTAAAAGTAGACGTGAATGTTGACATAGTGATTAGACAGTGACTCCAACACGAGTAGAAATTCTGACAAACAGAGGAACTGTGATCCTCGGAATGAAATTAATAAGTGTTTTTAATAAATTATATTATTAACAGAGTTGTGAAGACGAGACACGACGAGCTACAAATAAGCAATTACAAACACTCACACACACACACACACACACACACACACACACACACACACACACACACACACACACACACACACACACACACACACACACACACACACACACACACACACACACACACACACACACACACCTCACACACACACACCTCACTCAAGGAAAAAGATCTTGGGGTGAGTATAACACCAGGCACATCTCCTGAAGCGCACATCAACCAAATAACTGCTGCAGCATATGGGCGCCTAGCAAACCTCAGAACAGCATTCCGACATCTTAATAAGGAATCATTCAGGACCCTGTACACCGTGTATGTTAGGCCCATATTGGAGTATGCGGCACCAGTTTGGAACCCACACCTAGCCAAGCATGTAAAGAAACTAGAGAAAGTGCAAAGGTTTGCAACAAGACTAGTCCCAGAGCTAAGAGGTATGTCCTATGAGGAGAGGTTAAGGGAAATCAACCTGACGACACTGGAGGACAGGAGAGATAGGGGGGACATGATAACGACTTACAAAATACTGAGAGGAATTGACAAGGTGGACAAAGACAGGATGTTCCAGAGACTGGACACAGTAACAAGGGGACACAGTTGGAAGTTGAAGACACAGATGAATCAAAGGGATGTTAGGAAGTATTTCTTCAGCCACAGAGTAGTCAGGAAGTGGAATAGTTTGGGAAGCGATGTAGTGGAGTCAGGATCCATACATAGCTTTAAGCAGAGGTACGATAAAGCTCATGGTTCAGGGAGAGTGACCTAGTAGCGACCAGTGAAGAGGCGGGGCCAGGAGCTTGGACTCGACCCCTGCAACCTCAACTAGGTGAACTAGGTGAGTACACACACACACACACACACACACACAGTTTGGGGAGTGTGACAAAATACATTCTGTGCCGTAAGGTAATAAGGGATACCTACCTGGAATCTACCTGTAGGGTGTTCTGGGGGTCAACGCGCCCGCGTCCTTCCGGTAGATCAGGGTTTGATCAAACAGACTGTTAGTGATGGCCGCACTTAGTCCAACGTACGAACCACAGCCTGGCTGATCGAGTATGGACTTTAGGTATCTGTCCAGCTATCTCTGAAGGTAGCCAAAGGTCAATTGGTAATTCCCCTTATGGCTAGTGGGAGGCTGTTTTAACCAATCTCCTGGGCCCCGGACACTTCTTGTGTTTTCTCTTAATGGATTTATGACGCCACTACAGTCACTTGCTTTCGTAGGAAGTGATTTCTGTGTGCAGATTTGCAACCAGTCTCTCTACGGTTTTCCAGGTTTAGATTATGATATACCCCTCTCGCCTGCGTTCCAGTGAGTACAGGCCAAGTTACTCCAAACGCTTCCAGTAATTAAAGTGCTTGACTGAACTAATATATGGAGTGAAGGTTCTCTGTATATACTCTAGATCTTCAGTTTGACTTACCTTGACTGGGGCTGTTAGTGCACTGCAGAACAGTTTGATGATAGCTACGACTGGACACGCAACTCAAGAAATTAATGAAAATTGTTGTATGTAGTTAAAAGGCGAAGCCAGGAGCTGAGACTTGATCCCCTCATAACCGCAATAAAGTTACTACGACTGTGTAAATTCGCATACATAGTCACTAGGGCCCACGCTCACTCACACGCACTCAAGCACACACAAACATACACGCACTCAAGCACACACAAACACTCACACGCACTCAAGCACACACAAACACGTGTACATAGACACAAACAACGACATTCTTGAAACTAATGGCCTCCACCATTATATTTTAATACCGAACTTTATATTTTTTATGGACAGGTTTTTGCTTAAAGTCGGAGTGTCTGTACGAAGGAATATGGAGGAGGTCTCCTCCTCCTCCTCCTCCTACCTCCTACCTCCTGTCTCCTATCTCCTACCTCCTACCTCCTCCTCCACCTACCTCCTTCTACCTCCTTCTACCTCCTCCTCCTCCTCCTCCTATCTCCACTTCCTCCTCCTCCTCCTTCTCCTCCTGGTAGGAGAGGAGAAAGAAGACGAAGAGTTTGAAGAGAGATAAGAAAGGACACATTAAACAAGAAAAGAAGTGAAGCAAGGAGGAAGAATAAGAGGAGGATTAGGATCCCTGAGAACAGAACAACCTAAAAGAGGAGGAAGATTAAGAGGTGCTAGAGGAAACAAGAGGAATATGACGTAGGAATGAAAAATCGATATATAATCGGAGGAAGAAGAATATGACACGAAGGTAGAGAGAAAGTTGTATGATAAGGAGGGGAAGAAGTGGAGGGTGAAGGAAGACTGGGAGGGTGAAGGAAGACTAGGAGGGTGAAGGAAGACCGGGAGGGTGAAGGAAGACTGGGAGGGTGAAGGAAGACCGGGAGGGTGAAGGAAGACTGGGAGGATGAAGGAAGACTGGGAGGGTGAAGGAGGACTGGGAGGATGAAGGAAGACTAGGAGGGTGAAGGAAGACCGGGAGGGTGAAGGAAGACTGGGAGGGTGAAGGAAGACCGGGAGGATGAAGGAAGACTGGGAGGATGAAGGAGGACTGGGAGGATGAAGGAAGACTAGGAGGGTGAAGGAAGACCGGGAGGGTGAAGGAAGACTGGGAGGGTGAAGGAAGACTGGGAGGGTGAAGGAAGACTGGGAGGATGAAGGAAGACTGGGAGGATGAAGGAGGACTGGGAGGATGAAGGAAGACTAGGAGGGTGAAGGAAGACCGGGAGGGTGAAGGAAGACTGGGAGGGTGAAGGAAGACCGGGAGGGTGAAGGAAGACTGGGAGGATGAAGGAAGACTGGGAGGATGAAGGATGACTGGGAGGATGAAGGAAGACTGGGAGGATGAAGGATGACTGGGAGGATGAAGGAAGACTGGGAGGATGAAGGAAGACTTGGCGGGTGAAGGAAGACTGGGAGGGTGAAGGAAGACTGGGAGAATGAAGGATGACTGGGAGGATGAAGGAAGACTGGAAGGATGGAGGATGAAGGAAGACTGGGAGGATGAAGGAAGACTCGGAGGATGAAGGAAGACTGGGAGGGTGAAGGAAGACTGGGAGGGTGAAGGAAGACTGGGAGGGTGAAGGAAGACTGGGAGGATGAAGGATGAAGGAAGACTGGGAGGATGAAGAATGAAGGAAGACTGGGAGGATGAAGGAAGACTGGGAGGATGAAGGAAGACTGGGAGGGTGAAGGAAGACTGGGAGGGTGAAGGAAGACTGGGAGGGTGAAGGAAGACTGGGAGGATGAAGGATGAAGGAAGACTGGGAGGATGAAGGAAGACTGGGAGGATGAAGGAAGACTGGGAGGGTGAAGGAAGACTGGGAGGGTGAAGGAAGACTGGAAGGGTGAAGGAAGACTGGGAGGATGAAGGATGAAGGAAGACTGGGAGGATGAAGGAAGACTGGGAGGATGAAGGAAGACTGGGAGGGTGAAGGAAGACTGGGAGGATGAAGGATGAAGGAAGACTGGGAGGATGAAGGAAGACTGGGAGGGTGAAGGAAGACTGGGAGGGTGAAGGAAGACTGGGAGGATGAAGGAAGACTGGGAGGATGAAGCAAGACTGGGAGGATGAAGGAAGACTGGGAGGGTGAAGGAAGACTGGGAGGATGAAGGATGAAGGAAGACTGGGAGGATGAAGGAAGACTGGGAGGATGAAGGAAGACTGGGAGGATGAAGGAAGACTGGGAGGGTGAAAGAAGACTGGGAGGATGAAGGAAGACTGGGAGGGTGAAGGAAGACTGGGAGGATGAAGGAAGACTGGGAGGGTGAAGGAAGACTGGGAGGGTGAAGGAAGACTGGGAGGGTGAAGGAAGACTGGGAGGATGAAGGAAGACTGGGAGGGTGAAGGAAGACTGGGAGGATGAAGGAAGACTGGGAGGGTGAAGGAAGACTGGGAGGGTGAAGGAAGACTGGGAGGGTGAAAGAAGACTGGGAGGATGAAGGAAGACTGGGAGGGTGAAGGAAGACTGGGAGGATGAAGGAAGACTGGGAGGGTGAAGGAAGACTGGGAGGGTGAAAGAAGACTGGGAGGGTGAAGGAAGACTGGGAGGATGAAAGAAGACTGGGAGGATGAAGGATGACTGGGAGGGTGAAAGAAGACTGGGAGGATGAAGGATGACTGGGAGGGTGAAGGAAGACTGAGAGGGTGAAGGAAGACTGGGAGGATGAAGGAAGACTGGGAGGGTGAAGGAAGACTGGGAGGATGAAGGAAGACTGGGAGGGTGAAGGAAGACTGAGAGGGTGAAGGAAGACTGGGAGGATGAAGGAAGACTGGGAGGGTGAAGGAAGACTGGGAGGATGAAGGAAGACTGGGAGGGTGAAGGAAGACTGAGAGGGTGAAGGAAGACTGGGAGGATGAAGGAAGACTGGGAGGGTGAAGGAAGACTGGGAGGATGAAGAATGAAGGAAGACTGGGAGGATGAAGGAAGACTGGGAGGATGAAGGAAGACTGGGAGGGTGAAGGAAGACTGGGAGGATGAAGGAAGACTGGGAGGGTGAAGGAAGACTGGGAGGGTGAAGGAAGACCGGGAGGATGAAGAATGAAGGAAGACTGGGAGGATGAAGGAAGACTGGGAGGGTGAAGGAAGACTGAGAGGGTGAAGGAAGACTGGGAGGATGAAGGAAGACTGGGAGGATGAAGGAAGACTGGGAGGATGAAGGAAGACTGGGAGGATGAAGGAAGACTGGGAGGGTGAAGGAAGACCGGGAGGATGAAGAATGAAGGAAGACTGGGAGGATGAAGGAAGACTGGGAGGGTGAAGGAAGACTGAGAGGGTGAAGGAAGACTGGGAGGATGAAGGATGAAGGAAGACTGGGAGAATGAAGGAAGACTGGGAGGATGAAGGAAGACCGGGAGGGTGAAGGAAGGCTGGGAGGGTGAAGGAAGACTGGGAGGATGAAGGAAGACTGGGAGGGTGAAGGAAGACTGGGAGGATGAAGGAAGACTGGGAGGATGAAGGAAGATTTGGAGGGTGAAGGAAGGCTGGGAGGGTGAAGGAAGACTGGGAGGATGAAGGAAGACCGGGAGGGTGAAGGAAGGCTGGGAGGGTGAAGGAAGACTGGGAGGATGAAGGAAGACTGGGAGGGTGAAGGAAGACTGGGAGGATGAAGGAAGACTGGGAGGATGAAGGAAGAATTGGAGGGTGAAGGGAGAGTGGGAGGAAGAGGAAGAGAGAATGGGAGGGTGAAGGGAGAATGGAAGGAAGAGAAAGAGAGAATGGGAGGGTGAAGGGAGAATGGAAGGAAGAGGAAGAGAGACTGGGAGGGGGAAGGGAGAATGTGAGAAGGGAAGAGGGGAAAAGGGGAATATGAAGAGGAAAAGAGGAAAGTTAGAAGAATGTTAGGGAATGGGAGAGGAAGAAAACACAAAACAGATGAGGAAGAAAAAAGAGAGAGAGACAAAGGAAGAAGAAAAAATGAAGAAAATGAGTTTTAAGAACATAAGAATATAAGAAAGAAAGAACACTGCATCAGGCCTACTGACCCATGCGAAGCAGGCCCATGTCCCCCCCCCCGGATTAGTCCAATGACCCCCCTCGGATTAGCCCAATGATCCACTCAGTCTGGCCACCTCCACTCAAGGAAGGAGCACGGCACCAGACCCAGCAGCACAAGCTAGTCAGGTCCTACTCACACTCACCAATACCCACTCATGTATTTTTCTAACCTATTTTTAAAACTACACAACGTTTTAGCCTGAATAACTGTACTCGGGAGTTTGTTCCACTCATCCACAACTCTATTACCAAACCAGTGCTTTCCTGTATCTTCCTGAATCTGAATTTTTCCAACTTGAAACCATTGCTGCGAGTCCTGTCTTGGCTGGAAATTTTCAGCACGCTATTTACATCCCCTTTATTTATTCATGTTTTCCATTTATACACTTTGATCATATTCCCCCTAATTCTACGCCTTTCGAGAGAGTGCAGATTCAGGGCCCTCAGTCTATCCTCATAGGGAAGATTTCTGATACATGGGATCATCTTTGTCATCCTCCTCTATACGTTTTCCAGAGCATTTATATCCATTCTGTAATACGGTGTCCAGAGCTGAGCAGCATAGTCTAAATGAGGCCTAACCAAGGATATATAGAGTTGAAGAACAACCTGAGGACTTCTGTTATTTATACTTCTAGATATGAAGCCAAGAATTCTGTTAGCTTTATTGCGAACACTAATGCACTGTTGTCTTGGTTTTAGATTACTGTTAACCAGAACTCCTAAATCCTTTTCGCAATCAGTAGTATTAAGATCTACATTATTAGTTTATATGTGGCATGGTTATTTAACTGTCCAACATTTAGAACTTTGCATTTGTCAATATTAAACTGCATCTGCCACTTCTCCGACCATTGCATAAGTCTATTCAAATCATCCTGGAGTGCTCTAGTGTCCTCATTAGAATGAACTGGACGGTCTATTTTGGTGTCATCAGCAAATTTGCTTATGTAGCTATTTATTCCCTCATCTATGTCGTTTATGTAAATTGTGAACAACAACGGGCCCAACACTGACCCCTGAGGAACACCGCTTATGACGTGCCCCCATTCTGATTTCTCCCCATTTATGCAAACTCTCTGCTGTCTATTTGTCAGCCATGCCTCTACCCAGGAAAAAATTTCTCCTCCTATTCCGTGTGCCTTAAGTTTCCTCAATAACCTCTGATGTGGAACTCTATCGAAAGCCTTACTGAAGTCCATATACACAATATCATATTCATTACCATGATCTACCTCTTCAAACACCTTAGTGAAAAAAAGTTAGTAAATTCGTAAGACAGGAACGCCCCTTTGTAAAACCCTGTTGAGATTCATTAATCAATCTGTGCCTATCAAGATGGCTACGAATTGCTTCGGCAATTATTGATTCCATAAATTTTTATTTATTTATAGAGTGCTTGGGCAAGACCACGGAGTGCTTGGGCAAGACCATAGAGTGCTTGGGCAAGACCATAGAGTGCTTGGGCAAGACTATAGAGTTCCAGAGCAAAACCATAGAGTGCTTGGGCAAGACCACGGAGTGCTTGGGCAAGACCATAGAGTGCTTGGGCAAGACCATAGAGTGCTAGGGCAAGACCATAGAGTGATAGAGCAAGACCACAGAGTGCTAGGGCAAGACCATAGAGTGCTAGATCAAGACCATAGAGTGCTAGGGCAAGACCATAGAGTGCTAGAGCACCATAGAGTGCTTGGGCAAAACCATAGAGTGCTTGGGCAAGACCATAGAGTGCCTGTAGGTTCCTTCTGCAAGCTCCTGATGGTATGTTGATTGCGGCACGAAAGGCCTAGAGCTATCAGTTAACTCCCCCCCCCCCTGGTTATTTTGCATATTTATATATGCATACATTGACCAACATTTTACTTGTGTGTGGGGTACTGCTCGTCCCCTTGTGTTCTCCCATTCAAGAAATTGCTGGTTTCTAGTAATGGTAGTGAAAACCATAACTGCAACACAATCACGTGCTTTTCCTGACCTGACCAGCAGTTAAACAGCTCCATCTCTTGTATATGTGGAATCAGCTTTTCTAATTGTGGGTCTCAGTGCATAAGGGGCAGTTCGCTCCCTTGTCAGTCATAATTTTGTGAGTTAGAGATAGTTTTTTACCTTGCGGATGTACCTGCGATGTCAAGTCTTGCCTAGTGAGGCAGATGATGCATTTTTCATTTCCAGCAACATTTCTTTGTGAGGAAGAGAATCTTCAAATCCGGTTGTTATCAAGACGAGATCAATAGATCGTCTTGCAGCATCACTTGCACTGCGTCCGTTCCTCATCTTGACCCTTATCATCAATAGCACTGAGCTTCTCCTCATTATTTGCGGTGCGCCTCTTAATTAATATATGAATTTAATTCTATAATTTTTAAAGGGGTGGACGGGTAAGCCAGAAGGACGGGTGAGCCGGCGGAAGACCTGCTCCAAACCTTACCTAACCTAACCTCTCCATTATTCAGACAGGAATACCAACTGAGAAAATGCACGCTCAGGGCAGCAACTGAAGTTTGAGGAATTTCTAGTTTTTTTCTTTCACAAATTTTTGCTTCAATTATCTTCTTATTGTGTTCAAACAAATACTTTTGTTTTATGTTATTGCACCTTTTATCTACATCGCAGAACAGAGTTCATTAAATTTAAAAATGAAACAAATATATTTTCTTATGAGCCAAGTGAATAGGTATCCCTGAAGTCCTACAAGAGAAATGAAACATTCTTAGCAACAGCTTCTCAGTACACAGATTAACTTCATACTTCATCCACGACTACGAAAACAGAACCCAACGAATTCTTTCTAATTCGAAGTTAGCCAGCAACTGTGACAGAGAACATCGCCACACAGCTTCTTCAGATATGTGTTACGAGTGCTGTTATTACATTTAGTACGTTGAAAGACCTCATCAGCAGCCAGAAAGAGAGCAATGCAGGAGTAAGCATTCTTTCATGAGGGGGCTGTGACAAAAAGTACGTTGGCGGAACCTCCCGTAGTCTTAGCACCAGAATCCATGAACAACAGTGTGTCTGTAGGAGACATATTACCAACAAAGCGTGTATTATTCATATTGATAACCATGCACACCTGATGTCAAGGAAGAATGTTTACCCTGAAAAAAAGGGATAAAAGCATGTAGAACATACTCGAAGGCAAAATTTATCAGTATCCAAAACACTAATGAGCACGACCATGGTGTCTTTAGTTTTGCTAAGCTCCAGGTACACACATTGCTACAGGAACAAAAATTCAACCAAAATTAGCCGACTTGCGTGTTGCACTAGTATGCATGGCTATGCTTTATAATTATTAGTACAGTGCCAAACACATGCCCTGGCTTAATCTCAGCAAGAAAATAACCAGCTCACACACACACACACACACACACACACACACACACACACACATATATATATATATATATATATATATATATATATATATATATATATATATATATATATATATATATATATATATATATATATATATATACATATATATATATATATATATATATATATATATATATATATATATATATATATATATATATATATATATATTATTATCACACTGGCCGATTCCCACCAAGGCAGGGTGGCCCGAAAAAGAAACACTTTCACCATCATTCACTCCATCACTGTCTTGTCGGAAGGGTGCTTTACACTACAGTTTTTAAACTGCAACATTAACACCCCTCCTTCAGAGTGCAGGCACTGTACTTCCCATCTCCAGGACTCAAGTCCGGCCTGCCGGTTTCCCTGAATCCCTTCATAAATGTTACTTTGCTCACACTCCAACAGCACGTCAAGTATTAAAAACCATTTGTCTCCATTCACTCCTATCAAACACGCTCAGGCATGCCTGCTGGAAGTCCAAGCCCCTCACACACAAAACCTCCTTTACCCCCTCCCTCCAACCTTTCCTATATATATATATATATATATATATATATATATATATATATATATATATATATATATATATATATATATATATATATATATATATATATATGTCAATCCAACTATCCAATCAACCTGAGACTACCCAAAGCTCTACTCTATACAGTCAGTACAAGACATTTCAAAACTTCTATACCAGACAATCAACTTGAGACTGTTTAAAGTTCTGCACTGTACTATCAACTTAAAGCCACTCAAAGCACCACGTAACAAAAAAAAATGCAAGGGCTCAAAAAAAAAAAATTATATAATTAATTTTCAACACAACACCTGAACTAACATTTCTAGCTGGTCATTTGATACTTACAGTATTTTAATGTCAATTAAATATTTGACACTTAAAACTCATAATGAAAAAACAGCCGCACGGTTCACACAACTGTATTTATATTTGTGTATGTGAAAAACAGTTGCTACATCCTATATACATATATATATATATATATATATATATATATATATATATATATATATATATATATATATATATATATATATATATATATATATATATATATATATATATATGTGTGTGTGTGTGTGTGTATGTATATATATATATAAATATATATATATATATATATAAGTAGTCGATTTTTCCACTGGGGGCACCCTTCCGGTTTAGGGCCTTCCACTGGGCGCACCCTTCCGGTTTAGGCCTTCCACTGGGCGCACCCTTCCGGTTTAGGCGTTCCACTGAGCGCACCCTTCCGGTCTAGGACCAGCGGCTGGAGGTTCACCTTTTCACACCTAGGTGTTACTTCCGGTTTTGACCATGACCTCGCCCTCGAGACTACCTCACCCTTGACCCCCCAACCAATACCCCCGCCCCACGACCCCCCTTCGCGACCCCCGCCCCGCGCGCCCGCGCGCCCGCCCGCGCGCCGCGCCCGCGCGCCCCGCCCGCGCGCCCGCCCGCGACCCCCCGCCGCGCGCCCACCCGCGCGCCCGCCCGCGCCCTTCGCGAGCCCCGCCCGCGCCTTCTGCTGCGCCTTCTGCAGCGTCGTCCGGATCGCCCCCGCGCCTCGAATTTTTTTTTCTTATGATCTCCTCGGATCAAGTTTTTAAGGTTCCCCCTCTCACTTTCACCCCCACCCCAAAATTTCTCGATATTACCAAGTTTTTGGATTCCCCCCTATGGGGGTTTCGAAAGTCTCCATCTCCTTGGATCCAGGTTTTTGGATTCCCCCCCTATGGGGTTTTCGAAATTCTCCATCTCCTCGGATCAAATTTTCTCGACAATACCATGACTCCATCTCCTTGGATCCAGGTTTTTGGATTCCCCCCCCTATGGGGTTTTCGAAATTCTCCATCTCCTCGGATCAAATTTTCTCGACAATACCATGACTCCATCTCCTCGGATCAAGTTTTTTGGTTACCCCTCCTTTCACCCCCCATCCCCAAATTTTCTCGATAATACAAGTTTTGGATACTCCCCCCTATGGGGGTTTCGAAAATCTCCATCTCCTCGGATCAAGTTTTTTGGTTACCCCTCCTTTCACCCCCCATCCCCAAATTTTCTCGATAATACAAGTTTTGGATACTCCCCCCTATGGGGGTTTCGAAAATCTCCATCTCCTCGGATCAAATTTTTTTGGATCCCCCTATGGGGGTTTCGAAATTCTCCATCTCCTCGGAACCCCCTCCCACTTTCACCCCCACCCCAAAATTTCTCGAAATCAAAGTCTCCATCTCCTTGGATCAAATTTTTGGATTACCCCTCTCACTTTCACTCCCACCCAAAATTTCTCGACAATACCAAGACTCCATCTCCTTGGATCAAGTTTTTTGGATTCCCCACTCTGGGGTTTTCGAAATTCCTCGGATCAAAGTTTTTGGATTCTCCCCTCTGGGGGTAAGCATTCAAATGAACTCCTCCTATGGGGCATGCTTACTACAGGTCTAAACAAGTGTGACGTCACCCCACCTGTGTTTACTCGGCGGTCAGTGACGTCACGCGATGACCCCCACACACACAGGCTGAATCTTGTCGACTTCCCCCTATGTCAGTGACGTCAGTATTCCTCTCATTAAGTTAAATGAACTAAAAAGGACCACGCACACACAGGCTGAATCTTGTCGTTGAGACAATAACTTAAAATGCAGGATAACACTATTTATTATACAACCAATGCATTTCATATACAACATAGGGAAAACATTTTCACTCTTAACCCAGGATAACCCAAATAATTCCACATTTTTTCGTTAATACCCACAACAATCCACAATTTCTTTACAAAATACAACACAAGTCTAGACATTTTTTAACTATTTCATCTCAGGTCACTCCCCCCACGAAGTAACCTCCTCCCCCACCCTCCCGAACCCTCACACTCCAACCAACACCTCACAATTTTCACTCATAACCCCCCAATTTTTCTCGTTTTAACCCTTTTAGTTCATTAAAGTTAATAAGGGGACACATGCATCAGAAAGTCACCACATCGCTTACATCCACTTTCGTTAAATTCACTACTCACAATTTTACATATTACGAAGTTAAATACGCACTTTTACTTTGAACATCTTCAAAACACTCTCATAAATCATTTGAATACTCACAAAAAATACCTTTATACATTTCCAAACAACACTGAAATACTCCAAAAAACATCATTCGAACACCCCCAGAACACCTTCATAAATACTCTTGCACATCATTTGAACACCTTCATAAGTACTCTCATAATCATTTGTACACCTTCAAAAAAACACCTTTGAATACTCACATAAACACCCTTGAACACCTTCAAAACACCTTCAAAGCACTCTCATAATCATTTGAACACACTCAAAACACCTTTGAATAACCTCAAAACACCTTTGAACACCTTCAAAACACCCTTGAACACCTTCAAAACACCCTTGAACACCTTCAAAAACAACATTTGAACACACTCAAAACACCTTCGAACATTTCCAAAACACTATTTGAGTACTCCCAAATAAGATTTTACATCTCTAATTTATCTGCACTTTCATTAAATTACAACTCATCCCTCAGTCTCCAGACTAGGCATTTTCTCGTTTTTACCCTTTTAGTTCATTAAAGTTATTAAGGGGACACAATACATCAGAAAAAAAAAGTCACAAAAACTAACTCAAACACTTTACTTTGAACACCCCCAAAAACACTCTCATAATCATTTGTACACCTTCAAAAAACACCTTTGAATACTCACATAAACACCCTTGAACACCTTCAAAACACCTTTGAATAACCTCAAAACACCTTTGAACACCTTCAAAACACCCTTGAACACCCTTGATCACCTTCAAAAAACAACATTTTAACACACTCAAAACACCTTTTGAACACCTTTGAACACTTCCAAAAAACACAATTTGAGTACTCCCAATTACACCACTGAATACTACTAAAACACCGCTGAATTCAATCAAAACACCCTTCAACACCTTCAAACACCCTTGAACACACTCAAAACACCCTTCAACACCTTCAAACACCCTTGAACACCTTCAAAACACTCTTGAACACCTTTGAACACCTTTGAACATTTCCAAAACACTATTTGAGTACTCCCAATTACACCACTGATTACTACTAAAACACCGCTGAATTCAATCAAAACACCCTTGAACACCTTCAAAACACCTTTGAAATATCGTTTTTTAAACTAATTTCATCACAACCCACTTATATCATCTTTTTTTTCGGTATCTCTAATTCGACTACATTACCCACATCCCTCATCAATTACCAATTTATTCACATTTTTTTTTCCCCTTCTTTTTACTACTAAAATTCTAATAAAATCCTCTCCATACCCATCTCCTTGTATCCACATAAATTAATATTATACTCGCATCAACTACCCAACTATTGCGATATGTTTTCAACACCCCCTCCATTCTTTTTCCAATATATCATAACTTTTCAATTCTATAATTTCTTTTTAAAATATTCACACATTACCTTTATATTCAGTAAAATCTCTCCATATTTCTAATTACAACCCTCCCCATACCCCTCTCCATCTCACCCGCATTTCTTCACATTCACTCACCCATCTCCCAACACACCTCTTCTGAACACACACACAAAAAAAAAAAATCACATTTCACATCCACAAATGCATCTCAAATCCACTAAAATCACTGTAACCAAGATATTCACACACACACACACACACACACCTTACCTAACCTAACCTTACCTAACCTAACCTAACCTTACCTAACCTAACCTTACCTAACCTACCCTAACCTAACCTTACCTAACCTAACCTTACCTAACCTAACCTTACCTAACCTAACCTACCCTAACCTAACTTAACCTAACATAACCTAACCTAACATAACCTAACCTAACCTTACCTAACCTAACCTAACCTTACCCTAACCTAACCTTACCTACCTAACCTAGCCTAACCTAAGCTAACTTATCCTAACCTAACACAACCTAACCTAACCTTACCTAACCTAACCGAACCTAACCTAACCTTACCTAACTTATCCTAACCTAACCTACCCTAACCTAACCTACCCTAACCTAACCTAGCCTAACCTAACCTAACTTAACCTAACCTAACCTAACCTAACCTAACCTAACCTAACCTAACCTAACCTAACCTAACCTAACCTAACCTAACCTAACCTAACCTAACCTAACCTTACCGAACCTACCCTAACCTAACCTTACCGAACCTACCCTAACCTAACCTACCCTAACATAACCGAACCTACCCTAACCTAATTTAACCTAACCTAACCTTACCGAACCTACGCTAACCTAACTTAACCTATCCTAACCTTACCTAACTTATCCTAACCTAACCTAACCTAACCTTACCTAACATAATCTAACCTATCTTATCCTAATCCAACCTAACCTAACCTTACCTAACCTAACCTATCTTATCCTAATCTAACCTTGCCTAACCTAACCTATCTTATCCTAATCCAACCTAACCTAGCCGAACTAGTCCTAAAATATATTGGAACACCCCCAAAACACTATTTGAGTACTCCAGAATTACTTTGAACGACTCCATTTTGGATATATCCAAATTAGTTTTGAAAACTTTATCGTAAAATCGAACATTATTTTCTTGTTGGTAAAACACACTCAATGGTAGAAATATTTACTCGATTTCCGAATAGAAGCACTGTCCTCGCTCTGAGAGACTCATTGTGGGTCACCCCAACACATGGTGTAATGCGCTTCACACCTAAGGTAGAACATAACACCTGCGTCAACTCAGGACAGACAGGCGCCATGTAATGCGGTTCACACCCAAGATAGATTTAAGATAATCATCGCCTTACCGAACACCTGCGTCAACTCAGGACAGACAGGCGCCATGAAATGCGGGTAACATCCAAGGTAGAAAATCATCTCTTTCCAGACCAAATCTATCCTCTTGTTCTAAAATTTGGTGAGGTCATTGCTTTTTTAGTTCATTTTAAAATAATAAGGGGAAGATTGAGATATAACATTTGTAATCTACCTCAATACATTTTTTTTTTCATGGTAAGGTTTGATTTAAAACTTCATCATGTCTTAAAAATTTTTATTAAACATTTCTCTTTTTAATGAATGAAACATATTAATCTTGGTGTAACAACACGATCTAAACATCATAAATCCTCCTCTCTAAGTCTTGTTCTTCCAAGTCCCGTCACATCGGTACCTGTAAATTTTAATATAATTCATTAGCATATAATGTGGAGAAATTTGCACCATCACCTGTAAAAGATATAACCAACTAAAAGTTACTTATTTTTTCACTATCCCAAGCATATTCTTCTCGTTAACTTAAATATCTCCCCATTCATGACTTAAAAAAGCATGATCATGATGTAAGTATTATGGTAGACATGATTCTCGGTGTTCAGGTAGAGAAAGTCGAAAAAGGTAAGTGTTACATTTTCATGAAGAGATAAATATGAGTTATTAATTCAAATATATCTCTCTTCAAGTTATAATTACTTCCTCATAATAATTTAAATGAATTAAAGCACTGATACAAGGTAAATAATTTTGCTTACCTTTATAAGTTACTCACACATTAGGCTCAATGTTTTTAATATATTGTTTAATATCTGTGAAAAGTTCTCTCCAAATTAATTTCCACTTCTTTGTGTTGTACCATCTATGCAAAATACACAGATTATACTGTCGATTAAATATTTGACTGACAAAGTTTTCAGGTATATTGTTTTCCAAAATATAATATACCAGATCATCACTCCACTCCGTTGCCATTTCATCAATGAATTTATGTGAATCAAGTTCATTTTCTAACCATTTTTTAACTCGCTGAAAATTCTTTTCACTCAATGTTTCACCATCTTTCCTTAAGAGTTGATTGGCAGTGTTGCAAAATTCCAACCAAGGAAGATCTTTCACCATTTCACAAATAACAATGAAATCGGCAAGTTTCCCCATATTAGATGCTTTCTATGCGGGTTCCGGACAATGTCTGGGGTGAGTTACACACAACACTCTCCCATACACATAAAGAGTTGCTAAATAGTATTAAATGAAAAATTTCATTAAACTTACCTAAACTAGGATCAGCCATTTCAAAATCCATTTTCTTAATTAATTTTTTGGGCTTTGGTATAATAAAAGTTTGAGATAAATGACTACTCCATTCACATTCTCGTAACAATAAATTTTCCAATATTTCTTCGCTCCATCGTTGAGTCATTTCTCGTACCTCAGCTACAATCTCTTCTTTTGAGAGAACAGGTTCCGCATCAACTCTTTTTTGAATGGGTTCGACTCTCTTAATTGTATATAACATTTCTATAAACACCGCACTAGTATGTTTTGTCGCAACCACCTCCATATTTCTTCTTCAAGTGATTCCTTACCATTTCACTCCAAATATTTATACCAAAAATTTCAATCGTTGTCATCATCGATTATCTTTTTTTTTTTAATACAAATACTCATTACAGGGGATTTCTTCAAAGCATATATATTATCCATTTCAAATTGTGTTCCCCTTATTAACTTTAATGAACTAAAAGTGTTAACTTTCATTATTTTTCAGTAAAAAGATTTATTCAGACAATATTTTTGGCAACACTTGCTTGTGACGTCACTATCCAGCAACGCGTTAAAACAGGTTAGAACATCTTCCCTTTATTATTTTAAAATGAACTAAAAGCAATGACGTCACGATACTCATTGAACAAATTATCTTACCCCAAACACTTTTAGTTCATTTAAGTTAACAAGGGGAAAGTTCTTGCATTTTCCAAGTATGCACCATCGGTATAGTAATAACATAATACCATTGAAGTAAGTTATGATCCCCTTCCTGTATGACACTAAACTCGTGGTGATTCATTCACCTATCGTCATGGTGATGCCACGTAGTGTTTTTCATGGAACAAATTTCTCTACACATATAGTTATAAAAAAACTACTAACATGTCAACCCTCGCGGTGAAAAGAGTATAAGAAGACACGTCCATATTGAGTTACAAGAGTATTTAGATGAAGACGTGGAAGTTACATGTGAAAAATTTGTTACAGAAGCAAGTGTCTACACACCACTGAACTGATAAAGAAATGATTAATTCGATAGAAGACCTTGATCAGTCACCTTCCTTCGTTTTGGAGGGATGTGATCAATATCTCACCGATAAAGAAATGCTTATAGCAATGGAAGATTTTGAACGTGAGTTTTTAATGAGATATTAATGAGTAAAAATTCACCCACATTGTAATTTTTAGAAATTCTAATGAGAAATATTTTTTCATTTGTTGTGTAACAAACTTAATTTTTGGGATATAATACTAACATTTTATCAAAATTGCAGGTAAAGAGGCAACAAAAGATGAAGAAAAATATCTTTTGGTAATGCAAGGGAATATTACAAAAGATTTTAGTGGCAGTGATAAAATTCTTTTAGTACAACAAGCAAATTGTTGCGCTGTTAAATTGAAAAAGGGAGGTCTTGCTGATGCTTTAAGTCAGGTTTTACCACTTAGCAATCCTTATTTATTTAGATCACCTGGATGTCATAAAGCAAATCTAGCTAGTGAAGTCACTCGTGATAAATTTGGAAGCATAAAATTTGTAAATAATGGAAAAAATAACCCCATGATTGTTAATATGTTCGCACAGTATGCGATGGGGCCTCCACATAAGTATTATATGAACTGTAAAGTTGATAAGGCCTACTATAATACATGCAAATATTTAGATACAAAGAAAGGTCGTGAGATTATGTTCAAAGAGTGCATGAATGAACTTGTTAAGTGGTTATTAACAGATCCCAACGGGATTATAATGGAAAAAGTCGTGTTTCCAGAAGGAATTGGGTGTGCTTCAGCCGGAGGTGATTGGCATGCATATCTTAAAATCATTCTTGATTTTGCAAAGGAATTAAAAAAACGTCGTAGAAATATTGTTATCATTATTGTAAAATATGCCAAATAAAATATCTCTATAATACTTTTTTGTTTTATTCACCAGCATTTTAGTTCATTTAAGTTAACAAGGGGAAAGTTCTTGATTTTGCAAAGGAATTAAAAAAAACGTCATAGAAATATTGTTATCATTATTGTAAAATATGTCAAATAAAATATCTCTATAATACTTTTTTATTCACCAGCAGTCTAAAACCTTATTAGGCAACTGAATAGAGATCATACGTCTGGCAGGAACGGTGCTGAGTATAAAAATCTCTGTTCTCTGATGGTCGTGCATTAGTACCTCTTCCAGCAGGGTGCGACTAACCAGATCAAGAAAATGGAGACAGCCAATAGGATGGAAAAATATTTTAAAATTGAAGAAGGAAAATTGTACGATGAAAAATATTGTCGTGACAACGTCTGCATTGTTTTTCATGTGAATTGTGTTGCTATAAAAGGATATGGTGCAAGTTATTATTTGGGTAAGAAATATCCTTATGCTGATGTGTATCGAAGTAGAGAACCATTATTTAATCTTAGAAGATGCAGAGTTGAAGATCGTGATACTCCTGGAAATGTTATCGAGTTTGAACCTTCACCGGATCAAAGAAAATTGAATCTTCCTTATTTAGCAGCCATAATAAGCCAATTTGGTATTGCTGGACCATTGGAGGAAAATACCATTTCTCAAAATTTAATTGAAAAATCAAGAGATGCTCATTTGGTGTATGGTTTAAAGAAAGATACTATCGCAGACAGAATAAGATATTTCAAGGAATCCATTGAGAGACTCATAAAAAGTGTGAAAGACAATAAAAATATACGCGAGGTTATCTTTCTGAAAGGTATTGGGAGGTGTGAAACTTCAAATGATTATATCTGGAATACGCACTATAAACCTATACTCGAAGATATGATAATGAAATTTAAGGAAGAAGGTATTCGATCAACCATGGTTGTCAAAGAAGAAATGAAAAACATTAACCAAGGTCAAGAATTAGAAGATGATTCGAAGTTATTGTCTTCTAGAATTGAAGGAAGTGCTTGGTATCCCTCATGAGGTAAGCAAAATTATTTACCTTGTATCAGTGCTTTAATTCATTTAAATTATTATGAGGAAGTAATTATAACTTGAAGAGAGATATATTTGAATTAATAACTCATATTTATCTCTTCATGAAAATGTAACACTTACCTTTTTCGACTTTCTCTACCTGAACACCGAGAATCATGTCTACCATAATACTTACATCATGATCATGCTTTTTTAAGTCATGAATGGGGAGATATTTAAGTTAACGAGAAGAATATGCTTGGGATAGTGAAAAAATAAGTAACTTTTAGTTGGTTATATCTTTTACAGGTGATGGTGCAAATTTCTCCACATTATATGCTAATGAATTATATTAAAATTTACAGGTACCGATGTGACGGGACTTGGAAGAACAAGACTTAGAGAGGAGGATTTATGATGTTTAGATCGTGTTGTTACACCAAGATTAATATGTTTCATTCATTAAAAAGAGAAATGTTTAATAAAAATTTTTAAGACATGATGAAGTTTTAAATCAAACCTTACCATGAAAAAAAAAATGTATTGAGGTAGATTACAAATGTTATATCTCAATCTTCCCCTTATTATTTTAAAATGAACTAAAAAAGCAATGACCTCACCAAATTTTAGAACAAGAGGATAGATTTGGTCTGGAAAGAGATGATTTTCTACCTTGGATGTTACCCGCATTTCATGGCGCCTGTCTGTCCTGAGTTGACGCAGGTGTTCGGTAAGGCGATGATTATCTTAAATCTATCTTGGGTGTGAACCGCATTACATGGCGCCTGTCTGTCCTGAGTTGACGCAGGTGTTATGTTCTACCTTAGGTGTGAAGCGCATTACACCATGTGTTGGGGTGACCCACAATGAGTCTCTCAGAGCGAGGACAGTGCTTCTATTCGGAAATCGAGTAAATATTTCTACCATTGAGTGTGTTTTACCAACAAGAAAATAATGTTCGATTTTACGATAAAGTTTTCAAAACTAATTTGGATATATCCAAAATGGAGTCGTTCAAAGTAATTCTGGAGTACTCAAATAGTGTTTTGGGGGTGTTCCAATATATTTTAGGATAGGTTCGGCTAGGTTAGGTTGGATTAGGATAAGATAGGTTAGGTTAGGCAAGGTTAGATTAGGATAAGATAGGTTAGGTTAGGTAAGGTTAGGTTAGGTTGGATTAGGATAAGATAGGTTAGATTATGTTAGGTAAGGTTAGGTTAGGTTAGGTTAGGATAAGTTAGGTAAGGTTAGGATAGGTTAAGTTAGGTTAGGGTAGGTTTGGTTAGGTTAGGTTAGGTTAGGTAAAGTTAGGTTAGGTTAGGCTAGGTTATGTTAGGTAAGGTTAGGTTAGGGTAGGTTCGGTAAGGTTAGGTTAGGGTAGGTTCGGTAAGGTTAGGTTAGGTTAGGTTAGGTTAGGTTAGGTTAGGTTAGGTTAGGTTAGGTTAGGTTAGGTTAGGTTAGGTTAGGTTAGGTTAGGTTAGGTTAGGTTAGGGTAGGTTAGGTTAGGGTAGGTTAGGTTAGGATAAGTTAGGTAAGGTTAGGTTAGGTTCGGTTAGGTTAAGTTAGGTTATGTTAGGTAAGGTTAGGTTAGGTTAAGTTAGGTTAGGGTAGGTTCGGTAAGGTTAGGTTAGGTTAGGTTAGGTTAGGGCAGGTTAGGTAAGGTTAGGTTAGGTTAGGTTAGGTTAGGTTAGGTAAGGTTAGGTTAGGTACGGTTAGGTTAGGTAAGGTAGGGTAGGGTAGGTGAGGTTAGGTAAGGTTAGGTTAGGTTCGGTTAGGTTAAGTTAGGTTATGTTAGGTAAGGTTAGGTTGTGTTAGGTTAGGATAAGTTAGGTTAGGTTAGGCTAGGTTAGGTTAGGTAAGGTTAGGTTAGGGTAGGTTAGGTAAGGTTAGGTAAGGTTAGGTTAGGGTAGGTTAGGTAAGGTTAGGTTAGGTAAGGTTAGGTTAGGTTAGGTAGGTTAGGGTAGGTTAGGTTAGGTAAGGTTAGGTTAGGTAAGGTTAGGTTAGGTAAGGTTAGGTTAGGGTAGGTTAGGTAAGGTTAGGTTAGGTAAGGTTAGGTTAGGTTAGGTAAGGTTAGGTTAGGTAAGGTGTGTGTGTGTGTGTGTGTGTGAATATCTTGGTTACAGTGATTTTAGTGGATTTGAGATGCATTTGTGGATGTGAAATGTGATTTTTTTTTTTTGTGTGTGTGTTCAGAAGAGGTGTGTTGGGAGATGGGTGAGTGAATGTGAAGAAATGCGGGTGAGATGGAGAGGGGTATGGGGAGGGTTGTAATTAGAAATATGGAGAGATTTTACTGAATATAAAGGTAATGTGTGAATATTTTAAAAAGAAATTATAGAATTGAAAAGTTATGATATATTGGAAAAAGAATGGAGGGGGTGTTGAAAACATATCGCAATAGTTGGGTAGTTGATGCGAGTATAATATTAATTTATGTGGATACAAGGAGATGGGTATGGAGAGGATTTTATTAGAATTTTAGTAGTAAAAAGAAGGGGAAAAAAAAATGTGAATAAATTGGTAATTGATGAGGGATGTGGGTAATGTAGTCGAATTAGAGATACCGAAAAAAAAGATGATATAAGTGGGTTGTGATGAAATTAGTTTAAAAAACGATATTTCAAAGGTGTTTTGAAGGTGTTCAAGGGTGTTTTGATTGAATTCAGCGGTGTTTTAGTAGTAATCAGTGGTGTAATTGGGAGTACTCAAATAGTGTTTTGGAAATGTTCAAAGGTGTTCAAAGGTGTTCAAGAGTGTTTTGAAGGTGTTCAAGGGTGTTTGAAGGTGTTGAAGGGTGTTTTGAGTGTGTTCAAGGGTGTTTGAAGGTGTTGAAGGGTGTTTTGATTGAATTCAGCGGTGTTTTAGTAGTATTCAGTGGTGTAATTGGGAGTACTCAAATTGTGTTTTTTGGAAGTGTTCAAAGGTGTTCAAAAGGTGTTTTGAGTGTGTTAAAATGTTGTTTTTTGAAGGTGATCAAGGGTGTTCAAGGGTGTTTTGAAGGTGTTCAAAGGTGTTTTGAGGTTATTCAAAGGTGTTTTGAAGGTGTTCAAGGGTGTTTATGTGAGTATTCAAAGGTGTTTTTTGAAGGTGTACAAATGATTATGAGAGTGTTTTTGGGGGTGTTCAAAGTAAAGTGTTTGAGTTAGTTTTTGTGACTTTTTTTTTCTGATGTATTGTGTCCCCTTAATAACTTTAATGAACTAAAAGGGTAAAAACGAGAAAATGCCTAGTCTGGAGACTGAGGGATGAGTTGTAATTTAATGAAAGTGCAGATAAATTAGAGATGTAAAATCTTATTTGGGAGTACTCAAATAGTGTTTTGGAAATGTTCGAAGGTGTTTTGAGTGTGTTCAAATGTTGTTTTTGAAGGTGTTCAAGGGTGTTTTGAAGGTGTTCAAGGGTGTTTTGAAGGTGTTCAAAGGTGTTTTGAGGTTATTCAAAGGTGTTTTGAGTGTGTTCAAATGATTATGAGAGTGCTTTGAAGGTGTTTTGAAGGTGTTCAAGGGTGTTTATGTGAGTATTCAAAGGTGTTTTTTTGAAGGTGTACAAATGATTATGAGAGTACTTATGAAGGTGTTCAAATGATGTGCAAGAGTATTTATGAAGGTGTTCTGGGGGTGTTCGAATGATGTTTTTTGGAGTATTTCAGTGTTGTTTGGAAATGTATAAAGGTATTTTTTGTGAGTATTCAAATGATTTATGAGAGTGTTTTGAAGATGTTCAAAGTAAAAGTGCGTATTTAACTTCGTAATATGTAAAATTGTGAGTAGTGAATTTAACGAAAGTGGATGTAAGCGATGTGGTGACTTTCTGATGCATGTGTCCCCTTATTAACTTTAATGAACTAAAAGGGTTAAAACGAGAAAAATTGGGGGTTATGAGTGAAAATTGTGAGGTGTTGGTTGGAGTGTGAGGGTTCGGGAGGGTGGGGGAGGAGGTTACTTCGTGGGGGGAGTGACCTGAGATGAAATAGTTAAAAAATGTCTAGACTTGTGTTGTATTTTGTAAAGAAATTGTGGATTGTTGTGGGTATTAACGAAAAAATGTGGAATTATTTGGGTTATCCTGGGTTAAGAGTGAAAATGTTTTCCCTATGTTGTATATGAAATGCATTGGTTGTATAATAAATAGTGTTATCCTGCATTTTAAGTTATTGTCTCAACGACAAGATTCAGCCTGTGTGTGCGTGGTCCTTTTTAGTTCATTTAACTTAATGAGAGGAATACTGACGTCACTGACATAGGGGGAAGTCGACAAGATTCAGCCTGTGTGTGTGGGGGTCATCGCGTGACGTCACTGACCGCCGAGTAAACACAGGTGGGGTGACGTCACACTTGTTTAGACCTGTAGTAAGCATGCCCCATAGGAGGAGTTCATTTGAATGCTTACCCCCAGAGGGGAGAATCCAAAAACTTTGATCCGAGGAATTTCGAAAACCCCAGAGTGGGGAATCCAAAAAACTTGATCCAAGGAGATGGAGTCTTGGTATTGTCGAGAAATTTTGGGTGGGAGTGAAAGTGAGAGGGGTAATCCAAAAATTTGATCCAAGGAGATGGAGACTTTGATTTCGAGAAATTTTGGGGTGGGGGTGAAAGTGGGAGGGGGTTCCGAGGAGATGGAGAATTTCGAAACCCCCATAGGGGGATCCAAAAAAATTTGATCCGAGGAGATGGAGATTTTCGAAACCCCCATAGGGGGGAGTATCCAAAACTTGTATTATCGAGAAAATTTGGGGATGGGGGGTGAAAGGAGGGGTAACCAAAAAACTTGATCCGAGGAGATGGAGATTTTCGAAACCCCCATAGGGGGGAGTATCCAAAACTTGTATTATCGAGAAAATTTGGGGATGGGGGGTGAAAGGAGGGGTAACCAAAAAACTTGATCCGAGGAGATGGAGTCATGGTATTGTCGAGAAAATTTGATCCGAGGAGATGGAGAATTTCGAAAACCCCATAGGGGGGGGAATCCAAAAACCTGGATCCAAGGAGATGGAGTCATGGTATTGTCGAGAAAATTTGATCCGAGGAGATGGAGAATTTCGAAAACCCCATAGGGGGGGAATCCAAAAACCTGGATCCAAGGAGATGGAGACTTTCGAAACCCCCATAGGGGGGAATCCAAAAACTTGGTAATATCGAGAAATTTTGGGGTGGGGGTGAAAGTGAGAGGGGGAACCTTAAAAACTTGATCCGAGGAGATCATAAGAAAAAAAAATTCGAGGCGCGGGGGCGATCCGGACGACGCTGCAGAAGGCGCAGCAGAAGGCGCGGGCGGGGCTCGCGAAGGGCGCGGGCGGGCGCGCGGGTGGGCGCGCGGCGGGGGGTCGCGGGCGGGCGCGCGGGCGGGGCGCGCGGGCGCGGCGCGCGGGCGGGCGCGCGGGCGCGCGGGGCGGGGGTCGCGAAGGGGGGTCGTGGGGCGGGGGTATTGGTTGGGGGGTCAAGGGTGAGGTAGTCTCGAGGGCGAGGTCATGGTCAAAACCGGAAGTAACACCTAGGTGTGAAAAGGTGAACCTCCAGCCGCTGGTCCTAGACCGGAAGGGTGCGCTCAGTGGAACGCCTAAACCGGAA
>NC_091322.1:4733770-4773770 GCF_038502225.1 Cherax quadricarinatus | reverse complement strand
AATTTTCTTCTTTTACATCCCCTACCAAATTCATCCACCAACCTCTGCAACTTCTCTTCAGAATCTCCCAAGAGCACAGTGTCATCAGCAAAGAGCAACTGTGACAACTCCCACTTTATGTGTGATTCTTTATCTTTTAACTCCACGCCTCTTGCCAAGACCCTCGCATTTACTTCTCTTACAACCCCATCTATAAATATATTAAACAACCACAGTGACATCACACATCCTTGTCTAAGGCCTACTTTTACTGAGAAATAATCTCCCTCTTTCCTACATACTCTAACTTGAGCCTCACTATCCTCGTAAAAACTCTTCACTGCTTTCAGTAACCTACCTCCTATACCATACACCAGCAACATCTGCCACATTGCATCCCTATCCACCCTGTCATACGCCTTTTCCAAATCCATAAATGCCACAAAAACCTCTTTAGCCTTATCTAAATACTGTTCACTTATATGTTTCACTGTAAACACCTGGTCCACACACCCCCTACCTTTCCTAAAGCCTACTTGTTCATCTGCTATCCTATTCTCCGTCTTACTCTTAATTCTTTCAATAATAACTCTACCATACACTTTACCAGGTATACTCAACAGACTTATCCCCCTATAATTTTTGCACTCTCTTTTGTCCCCTTTGCCTTTATACAAAGGAACTATGCATGCTCTCTGCCAATCCCCAGGTACCTTACCCTCTTCCATACATTTATTAAATAATAGCAGCAACCACTCCAAAACTATATCCCCACCTGCTTTTAACATTTCTATCTTTATCCCATCAATCCCAGTTGCTTTACCCCCTTTCATTTTACCTACTGCCTCACGAACTTTCCCCACACTCACAAATGGCGCTTCCTCACTCCTACAAGATGTTATTCCTCCTTGCCCTATACACGAAATCACAGCTTCCCTATCTTCATCAACACACACACACACACACACACACACACACACACACACACACACACACACACACACACACACACACACACACACACACACACACATATATATATATATATATATATATATATATATATATATATATATTTTATTATTTTATTATCACACCGGCCGATTCCCACCAAGGCAGGGTGGCCCGAAAAAGAAAAACTTTCACCATCATTCACTCCATCACTGTCTTGCCAGAAGGGTGCTTTACACTACAGTTTTTAAACTGCAACATTAACACCCCTCCTTCAGAGTGCAGGCACTGTACTTCCCATCTCCAGGACTCAAGTCCGGCCTGCCGGTTTCCCTGAATCCCTTCATAAATGTTACTTTGCTCACACTCCAACAGCACGTCAAGTATTAAAAACCATTTGTCTCCATTCACTCCTATCAAACACGCTCACGCATGCCTGCTGGAAGTCCAAGCCCCTCGCACACAAAACCTCCTTTACCCCCTCCCTCCAACCCTTCCTAGGCCGACCCCTACCCCGCCTTCCTTCCACTACAGACTGATACACTCTTGAAGTCATTCTGTTTCGCTCCATTCTCTCTACATGTCCGAACCACCTCAACAACCCTTCCTCAGCCCTCTGGACAACAGTTTTGGTAATCCCGCACCTCCTCCTAACTTCCAAACTACGAATTCTCTGCATTATATTCACACCACACATTGCCCTCAGACATGACATCTCCACTGCCTCCAGCCTTCTCCTCGCTGCAACATTCATCACCCACGCTTCACACCCATATAAGAGCGTTGGTAAAACTATACTCTCATACATTCCCCTCTTTGCCTCCAAGGACAAAGTTCTTTGTCTCCACAGACTCCTAAGTGCACCACTCACTCTTTTTCCCTCATCAATTCTATGATTCACCTCATCTTTCATAGACCCATCCGCTGACACGTCCACTCCCAAATATCTGAATACGTTCACCTCCTCCATACTCTCTCCCTCCAATCTGATATTCAATCTTTCATCACCTAATCTTTTTGTTATCCTCATAACCTTACTCTTTCCTGTATTCACCTTTAATTTTCTTCTTTTGCACACCCTACCAAATTCATCCACCAATCTCTGCAACTTCTCTTCAGAATCTCCCAAGAGCACAGTGTCATCAGCAAAGAGCAGCTGTGACAACTCCCACTTTGTGTGTGATTCTTTATCTTTTAACTCCACGCCTCTTGCCAAGACCCTCGCATTTACTTCTCTTACAACCCCATCTATAAATATATTAAACAACCACGGTGACATCACACATCCTTGTCTAAGGCCTACTTTTACTGGGAAAAAATTTCCCTCTTTCCTACATACTCTAACTTGAGCCTCACTATCCTCGTAAAAACTCTTCACTGCTTTCAGTAACCTACCTCCTACACCATACACTTGCAACATCTGCCACATTGCCCCCCTATCCACCCTGTCATACGCCTTTTCCAAATCCATAAATGCCACAAAGACCTCTTTAGCCTTATCTAAATACTGTTCACTTATATGTTTCACTGTAAACACCTGGTCCACACACCCCCTACCTTTCCTAAAGCCTCCTTGTTCATCTGCTATCCTATTCTCCGTCTTACTCTTAATTCTTTCAATTTTAACTCTACCATACACTTTACCAGGTACACTCAACAGACTTATCCCCCTATAATTTTTGCACTCTCTTTTATCCCCTTTGCCTTTATACAAAGGAACTATGCATGCTCTCTGCCAATCCCTAGGTACCTTACCCTCTTCCATACATTTATTAAATAATTGCACCAACCACTCCAAAACTACATCCCCACCTGCTTTTAACATTTCTATCTTTATCCCATCAATCCCGGCTGCCTTACCCCCTTTCATTTTACCTACTGCCTCACGAACTTCCCCCACACTCACAACTGGCTCTTCCTCACTCCTACAAGATGTTATTCCTCCTTGCCCTATACACGAAATCACAGCTTCCCTATCTTCATCAACATTTAACAATTCCTCAAAATATTCCTTCCATCTTCCCAATACCTCTAACTCTCCATTTAATAACTCTCCTCTCCTATTTTTAACAGACAAATCCATTTGTTCTCTAGGCTTTCTTAACTTGTTAATCTCACTCCAAAACTTTTTCTTATTTTCAACAAAATTTGTTGATAACATCTCACCCACTCTCTCATTTGCTCTCTTTTTACATTGCTTCACCACTCTCTTAACTTCTCTCTTTTTCTCCATATACTCTTCCCTCCTTGCATCACTTCTACTTTGTAAAAATTTCTCATATGCTAACTTTTTCTCCCTTACTACTCTCTTTACATCATCATTCCACCAATCGCTCCTCTTCCCTCCTGCACCCACTTTCCTGTAACCACAAACTTCTGCTGAACACTCTAACACTACATTTTTAAACCTACCCCATACCTCTTCGACCCCATTGCCTATGCTCTCATTAGCCCATCTATCCTCCAATAGCTGTTTATATCTTACCCTAACTGCCTCCTCTTTTAGTTTATAAACCTTTACCTCTCTCTTCCCTGATGCTTCTATTCTCCTTGTATCCCATCTACCTTTTACTCTCAGTGTAGCTACAACTAGAAAGTGATCTGATATATCTGTGGCCCCTCTATAAACATGTACATCCTGAAGTCTACTCAACAGTCTTTTATCTACCAATACATAATCCAACAAACTACTGTCATTTCGCCCTACATCATATCGTGTATACTTATTTATCCTCTTTTTCTTAAAATATGTATTACCTATAACTAAACCCCTTTCTATACAAAGTTCAATCAAAGGGCTCCCATTATCATTTACACCTGGCACCCCAAACTTACCTACCACACCCTCTCTAAAAGTTTCTCCTACTTTAGCATTCAAGTCCCCTACCACAATTACTCTCTCACTTGGTTCAAAGGCTCCTATACATTCACTTAACATCTCCCAAAATCTCTCTCTCTCCTCTGCATTCCTCTCTTCTCCAGGTGCATACACGCTTATTATGACCCACTTCTCGCATCCAACCTTTACTTTAATCCACATAATTCTTGAATTTACACATTCATATTCTCTTTTCTCCTTCCATAACTGATCATTTAACATTACTGCTACCCCTTCCTTTGCTCTAACTCTCTCAGATACTCCAGATTTAATCCCATTTATTTCCCCCCACTGAAACTCTCCTACCCCCTTCAGCTTTGTTTCGCTTAGGGCCAGGACATCCAACTTCTTTTCATTCATAACATCAGCAATCATCTGTTTCTTGTCATCCGCACTACATCCACGCACATTTAAGCAACCCAGTTTTATAAAGTTTTTCTTCTTCTCTTTTTTAGTAATTGTATACAGGAGAAGGGGTTACTAGCCCATTGCTCCCGGCATTTTAGTCGCCTCATACGACACGCATGGCTTACGGAGGAAAGATTCTTTTCCACTTCCCCATGGACAATAGAAGAAATAAAAAAGAACAAGAGCTATTTAGAAAAAGGAGAAAAACCTAGATGTATGTATATATATATATGCATGTGCGTGTCTATGAAGTGTGACCAAAGTGTAAGTAGGAGTAGCAAGATATCCCTGTTATCTTAGCGTGTTTATGAGACAGAAAAAGAAACCAGCAATCCTACCATCATGCAAAACAGTTACAGGTTTTTGTTTCACAGTCATCTGGCAGGACGGTAGTACTTCCCTGGGTGGTTGCTGTCTACCAACCTACTACCTATATATATATATAGATATATATGTATGTATATATATATATATAAATGTATGTATATATATATATATATATATATATATATATATATATATATATATATATATATATATATATATATATATATATGTATATATATATATATATATATATATGTATATATACATATATATATTCATATATATATACATATATATATATACATATATATATATATATATATATATATATATATATATATATATATATATATGTGTGTGTGTGTGTGTGTGTGTGTGTGTGTGTGTGTGTGTGTGTGTGTGTGTGTGTGTGTGTGTGTGTGTGTGTGTGTGTGTGTGTGTGTGTAAATATATATATGGCCCCTCTGGGTCACTCAGAGCATGGAGCAGTGAAGGCTCGATCCCCCGTCCACTAGGGACAGACAAACACCCTACTCTCGCATCCAGGATTGTCCCGCATCAGGGGAAGCTTCGAGGAGGTAGCAACTGTGGTCTCAGGAAACCTATTTAATGTTAACAAACTCGATCACGGACCAGGAAATGGAGCTGGAACTTGTGGCATCGTCTTGACTGTGATATAAAGCTTGTAAGTCACAAATTTTTAGTTGTGATCTGCACTACGTTGTTGTGTCACCAGATATATCTAAGTGGAGAGTCACTGCGCAATATTATCCTGTGCTAAGTGCTGGTATTACCTGTAAGTTAAGCCATTGTATTTCAAAGATTAGATTTTTCTATTTATTGTGCACCCCATATTCAACCTGTGGTCGGTATCACAAGAACATATTGATACATAAAATGATCACTCTTTCTTCTTTGAAAAAAAAAAAAAAACAGAAAAACGCGCTAAACCGTCAGAGGTCTTCTGGGAGAGCCATTGCTGGATAGCAGATGCTCCTCCAGCAGCATCTCCTTTCCTTTCGAAACTCGTCCCGACAAGAGTGGAAACGGTGGCTTCGTGTCTGCATTGAACCAATAAACATTCACCTTTTCGTCTGCAAACATTCCATTACATGCTTTACCCTTTTTTATCTTCTCACTCATTCCCTTCTTCCTCTAGTCCATTTTCCTTCTTAACTCACTGAACACCTACTGCACATACTTTCTCTTGTTTAAATTGTTTTTATGAGTCATTCTATATTCTTCGTAACTTCGTCGACGGATGTCCTTATTGTAACCACCTTTCTGTTCCTTCAGAAGGAACTAGGTCTATACCAGGGATAGCCGCACATTTTTTTTAGGATATTATTTCACCCACCTGGTATGTCGTCATGGTAATTTTTAAATACTAGTGGACCAGATCGTATCCGGTGTCATTCCCAATCTTATTAGCGAGGAAGAACTTTATCACTTGACATGATTCCTATTGCCCCGGAATCTCACTAACGCTATTGCACTGTCTTTGTAAGCTGTATTAACAGCCTTATGATGAACAGGGAAAGGATGAGCTGTTGCAGGATTTGAACAGAGCAAATGCAGGTCTGAAAATTATTAGGGTTTGTTAAATTTAAAATCTCACAACCAACTCCACCACCCAACACCCCCCAAAATCCAGCACCTAGCCAACCTCAGCTGCTTGCTCCAGGGCATGCATTAAACCATACGAGTCATCCCACTACCGCAGACTGGCAAATTAAAACAGCATTGTTAACTATTGCTGAGAAATTTGCTGGGTATGATGTTCGTCTCTACGTCCAGATACTCAATAATCTTCTCAAATGCAGCAGTACTGCTCCAATAATCATACCTAACAACATGACAGCCAAACTTACAACCTCAACACACAAACAGTGATCCTACTACATATGCACGTGGGCAACATGCAAATTCTACTGAACCAACATGCGAAGGAGACATTCAAGGTCCTAACCTCGTAGAAGCTGTTGTCGCTGCCACACCAGAACCATGTGTCGACCTATAAACTCAAGCTACTCTTCCCAGTGATTTGACGCCTGTTCCTGCATCTGTGTCTCAGGAAATTTTTATTTATGAAGTGTCTCCACATAGCTCCAATACCGCCACTTCGTAACTCGTTCTCTCGTCTTGGCTACCCTTCTAATTTCATAAACTTTGCCTTCTCACGTGCTAAACGGACTTTCTTCTCTCCCAAACTCTCTACTCCTGTGAAATCTCCTGTCTTCATAATCTCAACAACTTTCTTCGTTCCTTAGATGTCAAACTTACTTTTCGCCAAACTAACACCCTTCGCAGTAATCTAGGTCGTACCTCTCCTCTTGCTATAGATGCCCCTGGTGTTTACTCTATTTTATGCTCCTCTTGTCCTCTTCAATACTTTGGAGAAACTGGCCGTTCTCTTTCTGACAGACCCAAAGAGCACACAAAAAGTGTAAGCCTTGCCGACACCAATAATGTTCTTGTCTGTCGTGTTAGAGATCACAGTCATCCTGTTGACTAGGCCTCTGCTAAAACTGTCTACCCTACTTGTAGCCTTCACAGTCGCCGTCTTGTTGAACATCCCTTATACACAACTTTCCTTGTATGAATCTTAGTCGTGGCTTTGTCTCTGTAGATGGCTGCCTTTCTCATTGCTTTTTCAAATGCTCCAAACTTCTGAACACTCGTGAATTGATCTGATCCTTCCTTCTCCTTTCCCTACTTCTCCTTTCGTATTTCTCCTTTCTCTTTTTTTTGTTTTCCTCTCTTCTCCCAAAACATGTTCTATCCTTCTGCTTCCCCCCCCCTCATTGTTTTTTGATACTATCCCTTGTTGGCCCTTAGCTCTCCTGCAGCTAGACTGACCCACCTTCTACTACTACGTCTACTACTCCATTTCTACTACTATTGCTACTACCTTTACTAATGCCTCCCTTCACCCTTCACTCCCCTTCCTCTCTAGTGCCACTAAACTACTATTTCTACTTTTTACTACCTGTTTTTCTTCTACTACCGCATCTACTACCAACCACTACAACTATTTCTTTTTCTACCTCTCTCGGTGCCGTCCTTGTCCCTCTCGTCTATATATACTGGACTCCTCACTCTCTTGTGTTAGTGTGATTCTGTAAATAATCCAAATCGGGCAGAAATGCTGTCATAAGTTTCTTTCTCTTATGTGCGGGTTATATATGTATTGTTCCAGTCACGGTATTGTGCCTTTTTGTTCCTCCCACATTACCAATAGTGGTTGAGTAACCACAGCGGGGAAAAAGTACTCTTGGCGAATAGTGCAAGCGAAAATTTGTGTATGCAATAATTTCGTAAACAACAATTAAATCTAACGAAAAAAATATTTTTCATTGTGTTTGTTTATTATTAAAATATTGTAAACATATATAAAATATGTTTAGTTGGATTAAGCTAAATTAAATTGCACTTTTATAATAAGGTTAGGTAAGTTTCCTAAGGTCCTTTTGGTACAAAATCATTAATTTTTGTATTAACATAAATAAAAAAAAATATATCTTTAGATGTATAAGAGAAAATTTTAGAAAGGACTGCCTATTCAGCACGACAAATATATATATATATATATATATATATATATATATATATATATATATATATATATATATATATATATATATATATATATATATATATATATATATATATATATATATATATATATATATATATATATATATATATATATATATATATATATATATATATATATATATATATATATTTATATATATACAGGACAGAGACAGGATGTTCCAGAGATGGGACACAGCAACAAGGAATCACAATTGAAGTTGAAGACTCAGATGAGTCACAGGGATGTTAGGAAGTATTTATTCAGTCACAGAGTCGCCAGGAAATGAAACAGTCTGGAAAGTGATGTAGTGGAGGCAGGAACCATACATAGCTTTAAGAAGAGGTATGATAAAGCTCATGGAGCAGGGAGAGAGTGGACCTAGTAGCGACCAGTGAAGAGGCGGGGTCAGGAGCAATACATTAGGTGAGTACACACACCTCATTTTAACAAGGTGAACAGGGAAAGAATACTTAAGAGATGGAATACAGGAACAAGAGGGGTACAACTGGAAGCTGAAAACTCAGAAGAGCCATAGGGACATTAGGAAGTATTTCTTCAGCCTTAAAGTTGTCAGGAGGTGGAGCAGTCTGGAGAGTGAAGTGGTAAAGATGGGATCAATATATATCTTTAAGAAGAGGTACGACAAGGCTCTTGAAGACGGGAGACAGTGGACCTAGTAGCGAGCAGCGAAGAGGCGGGGCCAGGAGCTAATACTCGACCTCTGCAACCAAATACAGGTGAGTACACGCACACACTTGTACATCTAAATATTACGTCACTGTTTTCGGATGGTCGTTACCTTTAATGTACTGAGAAACAAGTCATATATGTACGCATCACAGGTTGTACATGGCCACGTTTACATGTGTATACTACAAGAAAGGAGCGTAGTATGATGCTACGTGGAAGACGTGGGGTATTCACCTAAATGTGGTTGCAGGGGTCGAGTCACAGCTCCTGGTCCCGACCAAGAAGTCAGGGCTTTGTTACGCATCAATTACGGACTCATTCGCTTCACTTTCCTCACCGCTTGTCTTTAAATTCGCACCTCACTTGCTGTCCCAGCGTCTTCGTCACCTTTATGTTGACCAGACACAAGAAACGCGCTATTTCATGACCTTAGAGTAGTCCTACCAGTGCTCCTTCAAAATAAATTATTTTAATTCTCCTCCTCCACCTCTTTCTCTTCCTGATACTACTACTACTACTACTACTACCACTACAATTCTCACTTATGTCAATTACCGCTACTACTAACACTATTATTCATGTCTATACCATTACAATTACTGCTACTGATTCTACTACTTCTAACGCAATTGCTCTTTCTACTAACCATTTCCACTACCAATACCACTGATTCTACCATTACACTACTACTACTACTACTACTACTACTACTACTACTACTACTACTACTACTACTACTACTACTACTACTACTACTACTACTACTACTACTTCTACTTCCGACAACAGTTTTAACCTCTGTTGTAACATCGTCTACGTCTGATCTGACAACATTTTCAGAACTAACACAGATCGCTAGTTCTTATTTTTTTCCTTAACAATCACAAAAGAGATCACGAAAAGTTCGATTTTTGTAATAATCTACAAAACGTTTGAAGTAACATTACTTTCCAGACAAAAATCTAGAAAGAATAAAAAACTGATTTCAGTTTGATTACGTTTTTATAGTGTCCATGACGTTGTTCGGTGCTGGTCGCGAGAATATCCCTTTAAATGAAGACTCCGGGTGCCTTGATGTAGCTAAAGGGCTCTTGATCCATGGAGTTCAAGCTACCGCCCCCTTCTGGGATTACTTCAATAGTCAAGTCAATGGACACATATGCATCTTAACAAGACGTTTATTAGCCGATGTTTCGCCAATTAGGGTCTTTGTCAAGCACATCAGGGATTTTGGTCAAGCACATCAGGGAGTTTAGTCAGGCACATCAGGGATTTTAGTCAGGCACATAAGGGAGTTTAGTCAAGCACATCAGGGAGTTTAGTCAGGCACATCAGGGATTTTAGTCAGGCACATCAGGGAGTTTAGTCAAGCACATCAGGGAGTTTAGTCATGCACATCAGGGATTTTAGTCAGGCACATCAAGGAGTTTAGTCAAGCACATCAGGGAGTTTAGTCAAGCACATCAGGGAGTTTAGTCAAGCACATCAGGGAGTTTAGTCAGGCACATCAGGGAGTTTAGTCAGGCACATCAGGGATTTTAGTCAGGCACATCAGGGAGTTTAGTCAAGCATATCAGGGAGTTTAGTCAGGCACATCAGGGAGTTTAGTCAGGCACATCAGAGAGTTTAGTCAGGCACATCAGGGAGTTTAGTCAGGCACATCAGGGAGTTTAGTCAAGCACATCAGGGAGTTTAGTCAAGCACATCAGGGAGTTTAGTCAGGCACATCAGGGAGTTTAGTCAAGCACATCAGGGAGTTTAGTCAAGCACATCAGGGAGTTTAGTCAGGCACATCAGGGAGTTTAGTCAAGCACATCAGGGAGTTTAGTCAAGCACATCAGGGAGTTTAGTCAGGCACATCAGTGAGTTTAGTCAGGCACATCAGGGAGTTTAGTCAGGCACATCAGGGAGTTTAGTCAGGCACATCAGGGATTTTAGTCAGGCACATCAGGGAGTTTAGTCAGGCACATCAGGGAGTTTAGTCAAGCACATCAGGGAGTTTAGTCAAGCACATCAGGAAGTTTAGTCAAGCACATCAGGGAGTTTAGTCAAGCACATCAGGGAGTTTAGTCAGGCACATCAGGGAGTTTAGTCAGGCACATCAGGGAGTTTAGTCAGGCACATCAGGGAGTTTAGTCAGGCACATCAGGAAGTTTAGTCAAGCACATCAGGGAGTTTAGTCAAGCACATCAGGGAGTTTAGTCAAGCACATCAGGAAGTTTAGTCAGGCACATCAGGGAGTTTAGTCAAGCACATCAGGGAGTTTAGTCAGACACATCAGGGAGTTTAGTCAAGCACATCAGGGAGTTTAGTCAAGCACATCAGGAAGTTTAGTCAAGCACATCAGGGAGTTTAGTCAAGCACATCAGGAAGTTTAGTCAAGCACATCAGGGAGTTTAGTCAAGCACATCAGGAAGTTTAGTCAAGCACATCAGGGAGTTTAGTCAAGCACATCAGGGAGTTTAGTCAAGCACATCAGGGAGTTTAGTCAAGCACATCAGGGAGTTTAGTCAAGCACATCAGGGAGTTTAGTCAAGCACATCAGGGAGTTTAGTCAAGCACATCAGGGAGTTTAGTCAAGCACATCAGGAAGTTTAGTCAAGCACATCAGGGAGTTTAGTCAAGCACATCAGGGAGTTTAGTCAAGCACATCAGGGAGTTTAGTCAAGCACATCAGGAAGTTTAGTCAAGCACATCAGGAAGTTTAGTCAAGCACATCAGGAAGTTTAGTCAAGCACATCAGGGAGTTTAGTCAAGCACATCAGGGAGTTTAGTCAGGCACAAATCAAGTTTAGTTAAGTCAAATCATACAATACATAGACACAATCTAGTGAATATTTGTGAGTGCTTGTTTTTATGTGTGTGTGCGCGGGCGCGCGGGCGCGCGGGCGCACGGGCGCACGGGCGCACGGGCGTGAAGCTGTAAAGACACATTGGCAAAATTTATGTTTTATTTTGTTGAAACTAACTGTATCGTTTTTAAATCAACCGTAACTTCCCAACTGCATTTTAAATGAAAACTGAGAAAATCTTAATTTAAATCAATGGGAAATCTTGACAGACCACAGCCACATCTGAACACAAACCCGATAAACCACCGCCATATTAGAAAACAACCACGACAGACCACAACCACATTAGTACACAACCATGGAAAACCAATATCGCAACAGATTCCAGTCACGAAAAGACCACAGCCTCCACAGACCACAACCACAGTAAACCACAGTCACGTTAGAATACAATCACGACATATCACACCTTGACACACCTTGTGTTGTGTCACGATCATCAAAAGAAAATAATTTGTGTAGAAGACCAGTAGCAGAGAGAGAGAGAAAAAAAAGAGAGAGAGAGAGACCCCAATACAGCAGTGATCATCCCAATGAGGAGTAAAATTCCGCCATTACTCGCTCACTCTAACACCAATTGACTTAGCCATGTTGTTATCACTAATTGCTGCATCCTTCATGCTGCTGACTCGCCCAGGTAATCCCTTTACCGTTTTCATTAGGTTGATAAACAACAACAAAACATCAACATCAAGGCAGACGGACTGATGCTCTTAGTTTGTCGCTGAAGTCAGCTCTTTCATACTGCTGTCAGGTGTTATCAGTCACGGGTGTATACTAGTACCAGCGTTGAAAGGCATATGTATATGCCGCTTCACGTCTTCGACCGATTCCAATACTAATTCTCCGTGCTGGATGAGTACAGCCACTGGTTGGCGTAGTCTCCACGATAAAGATACCCAGGTGCTGCATATCGTGTCTTGTTTGTCTAGATACTTGTGTTTTTCAAAATGACGCCCGTGGACACACTACCAGGCAACGTGTGTATCGATCACTGGAACTGCCTTCCAAGACGAGCAGGAGGGAAGGGAGCAAGAGGGAGGGAATAGATAAATAAAGAACAAAAAGGCACAATACATAAATAACTCGCACATGGGAGAGAGGAGGAGCTGACGACGAACGACGTTTCGGTCAGACATGGACCATTTACAAAGCTATAATTTCTTCCTGGTTTCAGACCGGGTCGCGGGGGCGTTGACTCCAGAAACCCTCTCTAGGTATACTCCAACTATGTGCCGGTTGTGTATTGTGAATAGATAGATAGGCAAGTAAATAGATAGAATTTGATGACTTCTCTCCCCAGCTTTCAAGAGTGAGACATTTAGCTAGTGGCACCTGTAAATATAACTAGTGCCACTAAAGTGTTAAGTGGTGGCACTCCTACAGGGATCAGTGGGCGCGAGACGACTGGTGAAAAGGAATGCTACTGGGCAGAGGAAAGGCACCAGGAAGGGAAGGAGGAATGGGAAGGAAGGAAGGAAGGAAGGAAGGGTAAGAGGTTGGTCTTTCGACTCGCGTCACTTCAGTCTCCAATTTGTGCCGCTAAACTGGTCCCTGCTGCTTCCCCTCTAGGGACCTGTCGCGTGGGATTGAATGGGAAGGGAGAGGGAGAGGGAGGCATGGGAGCTTAGTGGAGGGCGTGAGGAAGGGAAGGAAGAGATGAGAGGGGGGGGGAAGAATGGTGAAAGGGAATAAGCAGGATTAGGAAGGATGGAAGGAGTGTGGGAGGGCGAAGTTAAGACGGCAATACACATACATGGAAAAGAAAGAGAAAATCTTTGCATTTCACACTAAAACTATCTGCAATGGATGACTATCTACTACTATATCGATTAAAGACTATCAATTATTACACTATTATGTAAATAGTTGAAAGAAAATAAAACAGAGGGCCCTCTCCCCACCCAACATTCCCTCGGGCCACCGCCAGCATCAAACAGGAGGCAGACCACAGTATTCGTAAAGCTGGCATGGATAATTAATATGAAAAACTGAAGAGGATGGAAGAGCTGAAATAATGAGATGCAAATACCTCTGCTGCAATGGTATTAATACTACCGCAACAATTTGTGTTGCTGCTAGCCACAAGGGAGAGTCCTTTACGTATTCTTCTAAATACTGTGGTCTTAGTGGTTCTGAAACTTCCATTAGAGTATCTGTGGCCACTGCCTTGTAGTAGGCTGTGATTAATAAAATTCTATATTTACAAAGTTTTCCTTGGAGAAGCGGAAAAGAATCATTCCTCCGTAAGCCATGCGTGTCGTACAAGGCGACTAAAATACCTGTATAAATTACTAAATATAAAAAGAAGAAAAACTTTTTCTTCTTTCTCGAGTCACCCGAACCCTGTGGGAGACGGCCGATGTGTTAAAAAACAAATTACAAAATGTCTGCCCAACTTATTATTGAAGTATTGAATTGATTTACGACCTCAGGAGGAAGATAACAGAGATAAATAACATTAAGAAACCTTCCCAAACTTGTGTTTAGCTGCTCGCCAAAGAGCTTAAATCTCCCACTACTGTCTCTCCGAACTTTAAAAATATCTTGAATATGTCAGATTTGATAACTATCTTCAAGGCATGAAAAATGATGTAGTGATACGGACAGGATGTGGAAAAAGACACTTAAGTACAGTTCACGACATTTATGAGAGGAAACAGCTCGTGACGAAACATTTTCTGCAACAAATGTCCTGAGCTGATGGGTTGCATGAGGTCGCTGAAGGGTTGCATGAGGTCGCTGAATGGTTGCATGAGGTCGCTGAAGGGTTGCATGAGGTCACAAAAGGTTTGCATGTCACTGAAGGGTTGCATAAGGTCGCTGAAGGGTTTCATGAGGTCACTGAAGGGTTGCATGAGGTCGCTGAAGGGTTGCATGAGGTCGCTGAAGGGTTGCATGAGGTCGCTGAAGGGTTGCATGAGGTCACAAAAGGTTTGCATGTCACTGAAGGGTTGCATAAGGTCGCTGAAGGGTTGCATGAGGTCGCTGAATGGTTGCATGAGGTCGCTGAAGGGTTGCATGAGGTCACAAAAGGTTTGCATGTCACTGAAGGGTTGCATAAGGTCGCTGAAGGGTTTCATGAGGTCACTGAAGGGTTGCATGAGGTCGCTGAAGGGTTGCATGAGGTCGCTGAAGGGTTGCATGAGGTCGCTGAAGGGTTGCATGAGGTCACAAAAGGTTTGCATGTCACTGAAGGGTTGCATAAGGTCGCTGAAGGGTTGCATGAGGTCACTGAAGGGTTGCATGAGGTCGCTGAAGGGTTGCATGAGGTCACAAAAGATTTGCATGTCACTGAAGGGTTGCATGAGGTCACTGAAGGGTTGCATGAGGTCACTGAAGGGTTGCATGAGGTCGCTGAAGGGTTGCATGAGGTCGCTGAAGGGTTGCATGAGGTCGCTGAAGGGTTGCATGAGATCACAAAAGATTTGTATGTCACCGAAGGGTTGCATGAGGTAGCTGAAGGGTGGCATGAGGTCACAAAAGATTTGCACGTCACTGAAGGGTTGCATGAGGTCACTGAAGGGTTGCACGAGGTCACTGAAGGGTTGCATGAGGTCACTGAAGGATAGCATGAGGTCACTGAAGGGTTGCATGAGGTCACTGAAGGATTGCATGAGGTCACTGAAGGATTGCATGAGGTCACCTCGTAGCCTCTGTTGTCTGAGTGATGATTCAAGTTTTGTTGCTTCTTTTGCATCATCTCAAAGTCCATTTTCTTTTATATAAATGGAGGACCATAAATGGACAGAGAGGGGCAAGGAGAGGGACGGGAGGGAGGCAGAGGAAGATGATGTGTGAAGATAATATAAGAAGGGGGGAAGATGATGTAAGGGAGGAGGAGGAATGATATGATGGAGGAAAATGATAGATGCGAAGCAGGATGTAAAATAGAGGAGGCTGACTGTTGATAAAGTATAGAAGAACTGCAAATTGAGAGGAAGGTGAGAGAGTGCCTTCAGTCTGTTCTCGTAGGAATAGAAACTAGAACTGGCCAGTAGAGATGAAACACTAAATGAAACTGGAGATTACTGAAGAAACAGACGATAAAGGCAGATAGTACAAAACTAAAAGATGAAATTAATTAGTACATATGAAACAGGAGATGGATTTGGCCCGTACAATGGGAACTAAACTGAAACCAGACGGTTCAATTGAAACAAAAAATGAAATAATCCAGTACAAATGTAAAAGATGACGTAACTGACCAGTGCAGATGTAAGAAAAGATGAAACTATACATTACTATGGCCAGTACCACAGACCAGTACAAGTGAAAGAGACGAAACTAGTCAGCAGAGGATGCAACTGGCAAGTACACATGAAACGGGAGAAGCTGACCAGTACAGACAGAGCAAGACATGAAACTACCAGCACAGGAGGAACAGAACAATAATAATAAAATTAATCATTACGGTGGAACGACATCCCAAACTATCCAGGGGTAGGCGAAGGTGTTCAGTGGGAGGAAATGAGATGTGAAAGTGTCCAACAGGACGGGGAACAGGAAGTGGAAGTGTCCGACAGGAGGGGGAACAGAAAGTGAAAGTGTCCAACAGGAGGAGAACGGGAGATGAAAGTGTCCAACAGGAGGGGAACGGGGGTGAAATTATCCAACAGAAAGGGAAAGAGAGGTTAATATGTCCACCAGGCGGGACAGCAAGATATTAGTGTCCAGTAGTGTGTGGAATGTGAGAGAAAACCGTTCAGCACAGATGGAACGGTGGATAAGCTGTCTAGACTAGGTGGACAAGAGGATAAACTGTCCATCATGCGGAACCTAAAGTGACCAATACAAAGAGAACCGACGACATTCAGTGATGCGCAAATGTTTACGAAATTGTCAGAAAAACTGCCAAGTTAAAGTGTATCCACAACACACACACACAGACACACACACAGGAAGTATTTCTTCAGTCACAGGGTAGTCAGGAAGTGGAATAGTTTGGAAAGCGATGTAGTGGAGGCAGGATCTAATCTTAGCTTTAAGCAGGAGTATGATAAAGCTCATAGTGCAGGGAGAGTGACCCAGTAGCGGGCCATTGAAGAGGCGGGGCCAGGAGCTATGACTCGACCCCTGCAACCACAACTAGGTGGGTACAACTAGGTGAGTACACATACACACACAATCAGGTATCTGGTACAATATTCCAGAGATCATTTGCCATTCTGTTGATGGAGCCACTTGCTAGAATGAAACGTCCATTCTCCACACCTGACAAGTCCAGGATTATCTCAAGGAGCCGCAACTGGAATTTCTGAGTAAGAGGACACGAGCTTGTTGATAACGCAAGTTCTACCACACGTACGGCACTTGAAGAGGATACAACCTCTATGTCGGAACTCACGATAACATTGTAGATCATTACGCTTTCATCATATTACAAACACACACACAAACACACACACACACACACACACACACACACACACACACACACACACACACACACACACACACACACACACACACACACACACACATACACAACAGCACCAGTTTGGAACCCACACCTGGTCAAGCACGTCAAGAAATTAGAGAAAGTACAAAGGTTTGCAACAAGGCTAATTCCAGAGCTCAGGAGAATGCCTTACGATGAAAGGTTGAGGGAAATCGGACTGACGACACTGGAGGACAGGAGGGTCAGGGGAGACATGATAACGACATACAAAATACTGCGTGAAATAGATAAGGTGGACAGAGACAGGATGTTCCAGAGAGGGGACACAGAAACAAGGGGTCACAATTGGAAGCTGAAGACTCAGACGAGTCACAGGGATGTTAGGAAGTATTTCTTCAATCACAGAGTCGTTAGGAAGTGGAGTAGCCTAGCAAGTGATGTAGTGGTGGCAGAAACCATACATAGCATTAAGTCGAGGTACGACAAAACTGAGGAAGCAGAGAGAGAGAGGACCTAGCAGCGATCAGTGAAGAGGCGGGGCCAGGAGCTGTGTCTCGACCCCTGCATTCACAATTAGGTGAGTACACACAATTATATATATATATATATATATATATATATATATATATATATATATATATATATATATATATATATATATATATATACATATATATGCAATAAGATCACAGTAAACAGGTGATTTCAGAATATGCAAAACAACCACTCTGAAAGAATAAGAAATTCCAAGCGCTTTCGTGACTACTCACATTATCAAGGAACTATGAGTTCCTTGATAATGTGAGTAGTCACGAAAGCGCTTGGAATTTCTTATTCTTTCAGAGTGGTTGTTTTGCATATATATATATATATATATATATATATATATATATATATATATATATATATATATATATATATATATATATATATATATATATATATATATATATATATATATATATATATATATACTTATTCGTGCCGAATAAGTAAAACTTGGGATTTTTGCTTAAAATGCAAGAAGCACTGCAGTAGACTTGCTGATGGTACTGAGAAAACAGGTATATTTTCTACAACTGTACTGATAATTTTTTCTTGGTAAGGTAAGTTTGGTGCCAGAATAAATTCCTTCAACGTCAGTTCGTCTATAGGATTTGGCTTCTATTGTTCCTTCGAGAGACTGGAATTTTCTTGAATGTCAATCTAAGTTGATTCAGTTATTTTTCTCTTGCAAGGACAGAGCCGTTTGTGTGCAACTTAAGCGCTATTTCGTTTAATCGTGTGGTTTACATGTTTCATGTGTTGCAAGGGAGAGTTTACATGATCATATTTAGCACCATGTTTACCTTCACCTGACCGTTTGTCTAAAGAACGCATTAAACAAATAACCCGAACTTAAGAGCCTGAAACCTATAAGTTTGCCTCCCATGTGCGGGTTATTTGTGTATTGTTCCAGTCATGGTATTTTATTTTATTTTTTATTAACACATCGGCCGTTTCCCACCAAGGTAGGGTGGCCCGAAAAAGAAAAACTTTCATCATCATTCACTCCATCCTCCTTCAGAGTGTAGGCACTGTACTTCTCATCTCCAGGACTCATGTCCGGCCTGCCGGTTTTCCTGAATCCCTTCATAAATGTTACGTTGCTCACACTCCAACAGTATGTCAAGTCCTAAAAACCATTTGTCTCCACTCCTATCTTACACGCTCACGCATGTTTGCTGGAAGTCCAAACCTCTCGCACACAAAACCTTGTTTACCCCTTCTTCCAACCTCTCCTAGGCCGAACCAATTCCCCGGAAAGGATTTTGTTCCATCCTTTCTAATTGTCCGAACCACCTCAACAACTCCTCCTCAGTCCAATGGAGAAAACCTTCAATGTTATATCTGTACCATGTACACTGAGTTACAGTTATTATAGGTGACGCTGTAAACACTCGGTGATTTGAAAGAGACGAAGTTCTTACGTTATTTGAGATGGTATTACCAAGTTTATTAGGATAAGGAAAAGCTGGATCAGAGATTTTATTCAATGTCTCTGCTTTTCCTTGGCGAAATGGAACGACAAATTGCATCTTCGCGCATTTCCTGACATTAACTTTTGAAGTAAAGAAATTCTTATTAGCTTTATGTACGCCTGTTTGTATAAATTAATTAGCATAGCTTAACATACTAAATTGTCTGATAGTCTCCATTTTTTGATGTAGATAAATGAGTGCAAATTCTCAATATTCTTAGTAACAGACTAGATACAATATTCTTGAAAGGGAAATCGGTAACAAACTTGCTTTCCTAGATATTGTAATCATTAACAGCAATCACTCAGAATTCACGGTTTACAGAAAATAAGCACATTCTGCCAATTATATAAATTTCTTATAGGCATCATGCTAATCAGGTTAATAAAAGTATTTCTTATTTCTTGATTTAATAAACCGCTAATGTTAGACAGAAGTCAAACACACACACACACACACATACACACACACACACACACACACATACACACACACACACACACACACACACACACACACACACACACACACACACACACACACACACACACACACACACAGGGAGGCCCAAAGACAATATGAAAATGACATAGCAGCGAAAGCCAAATCTGACCCGAAACTGTTGTACAGCCACATCAGGAGGAAAACAACAGTCAAGGACCAGGTAATCAGGCTAAGGAAGGAAGGAGGAGAGACAACAGGAAATGACCGTGAAGTATGTGAAGAACTCAACAAGAGATTCAAAGAAGTGTTCACAGAGGAGACAGAAGGGACTCCAGAAAGACGGAGAGGTGGGGCACACCACCAAGTGCTGGACACAGTGCACACAACCGAGGAAGAAGTGAAGAGGCTTCTGAGTGAGCTAGATACCTCAAAGGCAATGGGGCCAGATAACATCTCCCCATGGGTATTGAGAGAGGGAGCAGAGGCGCTATGTGTACCCCTAACAACAATATTCAATACATCTATCGAAACCGGGAGATTGCCTGAGGCATGGAAGACAGCAAATGTAGTCCCAATCTTTAAAAAAGGAGACAGACATGAAGCATTAAACTACAGACCAGTGTCACTGACATGTATAGTATGCAAAATCATGGAGAAGATTATCAGGAGAAGAGTGGTGGAACACCTAGAAAGGAATGATCTCATCAACAGCAGCCAGCATGGTTTCAGGGACGGGAAATCCTGTGTCACAAACCTACTGGAGTTCTATGACATGGTGACAGCAGTAAGACAAGAGAGAGAGGGGTGGGTGGATTGCATTTTCTTGGACTGCAAGAAGGCGTTTGACACAGTTCCACACAAGAGATTGGTGCAAAAACTGGAGGACCAAGCAGGGATAACAGGGAAGGCACTACAATGGATCAGGGAATACTTGTCAGGAAGACAGCAGCGAGTCATGGTACGTGGCGAGGTGTCAGAGTGGGCACCTGTGACCAGCGGGGTCCCGCAGGGGTCAGTCCTAGGACCAGTGCTGTTTCTGGTATTTGTGAACGACATGACGGAAGGAATAGACTCTGAGGTGTCCCTGTTTGCAGATGACGTGAAGTTGATGAGAAGAATACACTCGATCGAAGACCAGGCAGAACTACAAAGGGATCTGGACAGGCTGCAGAACTGGTCCAGCAATTGGCTCCTGGAGTTCAATCCCACCAAGTGCAAAGTCATGAAGATTGGGGAAGGGCAAAGAAGGCCGCAGACGGAGTACAGTCTAGGGGGTCAGAGACTACAAACCTCACTCAAGGAAAAAGATCTTGGGGTGAGTATAACACCAGGCACATCTCCTGAAGCGCACATCAACCAAATAACTGCTGCAGCATATGGGCGCCTAGCAAACCTCAGAACAGCATTCCGACATCTTAATAAGGAATCGTTCAGGACCCTGTACACCGTATACGTTAGGCCCATATTGGAGTATGCGGCACCAGTTTGGAACCCACACCTAGCCAAGCACGTAAAGAAACTAGAGAAAGTGCAAAGGTTTGCAACAAGACTAGTCCCAGAGCTAAGAGGTATGTCCTACGAGGAGAGGTTAAGGGAAATCAACCTGACGACACTGGAGGACAGGAGAGATAGGGGGGACATGATAACGACATACAAAATACTGAGAGGAATTGACAAGGTGGACAAAAACAGGATGTTCCAGAGATTGGACACAGTAACAAGGGGACACAGTTGGAAGCTAAAGACACAGATGAATCACAGGGATGTTAGGAAGTATTTCTTCAGCCACAGAGTAGTCAGTAAGTGGAATAGTTTGGGAAGCGATGTAGTGGAGGCAGGATCCATACATAGCTTTAAGCAGAGGTACGATAAAGCTCACGGCTCAGGGAGAGTGACCTAGTAGCGATCAGTGAAGAGGCGGGGCCAGGAGCTCGGACTCGACCCCCGCAACCTCAACTAGGTGAGTACAACTAGGTGAGTACACACACACACACACACACACTTGACGACACTGGACAGGAAAGATAGGGATGATATGATAACGACATATAAAATACTGAAAGGAATCGACAAGGTGGACAGAGATAGGATGTTCTTTAGACGGGACACAGCAGCAAGAAGTCACAGTTGAAAGTTGAAGACCCAGAAGTATTTCTTCAGTCACAGAGTTGTCAGGAAGTAGAATATAGTCTGGTAAGTGATATAGTGGGGGCAGGATCCATGCATAGCTTTAAGAAGAGGTATGATAAAGCGCATGGAGCATGAAAAGTGACCCAGTAGCGACCAGTGAAGAGGCAGGGCCAGGAGCTGTGACTCGACCCCTGCAACCATAGCTAAGTGAGCACAACTAAGCGAATACACACCACTCATTTAAGCTGAGAACAAGTAATATAAACACGTTATCACAACTGAGTTACGAGGAGTAGAAAAAGGGATGAGAAGATTAGAAAAACCAAGAAGAAGCTCCAGCGGAAAGACGGATGCAAGATGGCGAGGAAAAGGGGAATAAGAATAAGATGATGGGGAAATAGGAGAAGAGGAAGAGGAGACGGGTGCTGATGAGGGAAGAAGTAGCAGGAAGAGTATGAGGGACCGAAGAATAAAAAGGCGAAAAGGAGTAGAGGGAAGGAACATGATAAAAAGTAACAGAAGGAAGACAGAGGGTGAAGAAGAGGAGAGTGAATAGGAGGCTGATATTAAGACAAAAGGGGCGTTGGGGAGGAAAAGGGAATGAGGGATCGTCCTTGACTGTGTTTACACTACACATGAGGTGGGGGATACAGGACTCGGAGAGGTTAAACTCTGTGTTTACGAGGTTTACTCAGAGGATAACATTAGCAAGAAAAGTTTGTGTCGTGAAAATTTCAGCAGCAGAGGAAAGAGACGATTGTTGTAAGGAGAAACTGAAGCACCAACAATAACAGAGTGTAGTGGGGAGAAACTGAAGCACCAACAATAACAGAGTGTAGTGAGGAGAAACTGAAGCACCAACAATAACAGAGTGTAGTGAGGAGAAACTGAAGCACCAACAATAACAGAGTGTAGTGAGGAGAAACTGAAGCACCAACAATAACAGAGTGTAGTGAGGAGAAACTGAAGCACCAACAATAACAGAGTGTAGTGGGGAGAAACTGAAGCACCAACAATAACAGAGTGTAGTGAGGAGAAACTGAAGCACCAACAATAACGGAGTGTAGTGAGGAGAAACTGAAGCACCAACAATAACGGAGTGTAGTGAGGAGAAACTGAAGCACCAACAATAACAGAGTGTAGTGAGGAGAAACTGAAGCACCAACAATAACGGAGTGTAGTGAGGAGAAACTGAAGCACCAACAATAACGGAGTGTAGTGAGGAGAAACTGAAGCACCAACAATAACAGAGTGTAGTGAGGAGAAACTGAAGCACCAACAATAACAGAGTGTAGTGAGGAGAAACTGAAGAACCAACAATAAGAGAGTGTAGTGAGGAGAAACTGAATCACCAACAATAACAGAGTGTAGTGAGGAGAAACTGAAGCACCAACAATAAGAGAGTGTAGTGAGGAGAAACTGAAGCACCAACAATAACAGAGTGTAGTGAGGAGAAACTGAAGCACCAACAATAACAGAGTGTAGTGAGGAGAAACTGAATCACCAACAATAAGAGAGTGTAGTGAGGAGAAACTGAATCACCAACAATAACAGAGTGTAGTGAGAAGAAACTGAATCACCAACAATAAGAGAGTGTAGTGAGGGAAAACTGAAGCACCAACAATAACAGAGTGTAGTGAGGAGAAACTGAATCACCAACAATAACAGAGTGTAGTGAGAGAAAACTGAATCACCAACAATAACAGAGTGTAGTGAGAAGAAACTGAATCACCAACAATAAGAGAGTGTAGTGAGGGAAAACTGAAGCACCAACAATAACAGAGTGTAGTGAGGAGAAACTGAATCACCAACAATAAGAGAGTGTAGTGAGGGAAAACTGAAGCACCAACAATAACAGAGTGTAGTGAGGAGAAACTGAATCACCAACAATAAGAGAGTGTAGTGAGGAGAAACTGAAGCACCAACAATAACAGAGTGTAGTGAGGAGAAACTGAATCACCAACAATAAGAGAGTGTAGTGAGGAGAAACTGAATCACCAACAATAAGAGAGTGTAGTGAGGAGAAACTGAATCACCAACAATAACAGAGTGTAGTGAGAGAAAACTGAAGCACCAACAATAAGAGAGTGTAGTGAGGAGAAACTGAAGCACCAACAATAACAGAGTGTAGTGAGAGAAAACTGAAGCACCAACAATAACAGAGTGTAGTGAGAGAAAACTGAAGCACCAACAATAACAGAGTGTAGTGAGAGAAAACTGAAGCACCAACAATAACAGAGTGTAGTGAGAGAAAACTGAAGCACCAACAATAACAGAGTGTAGTGAGAGAAAACTGAAGCACCAACAATAACAGAGTGTAGTGAGAGAAAACTGAAGCACCAACAATAACAGAGTGTAGTGAGGGAAAACTGAAGCACCAACAATAACAGAGTGTAGTGAGGAGAAACTGAATCACCAACAATAACAGAGTGTAGTGAGGGAAAACTGAAGCACCAACAATAACAGAGTGTAGTGAGGGAAAACTGAAGCACCAACAATAACAGAGTGTAGTGAGGGAAAACTGAAGCACCAACAATAACAGAGTGTAGTGAGGAGAAACTGAATCACCAACAATAACAGAGTGTAGTGAGGAGAAACTGAAGCACCAACAATAACAGAGTGTAGTGAGGGAAAACTGAAGCACCAACAATAACAGAGTGTAGTGAGGGAAAACTGAAGCACCAACAATAACAGAGTGTAGTGAGAGAAAACTGAATCACCAACAATAACAGAGTGTAGTGAGGGAAAACTGAATCACCAACAATAACAGAGTGTAGTGAGAGAAAACTGAATCACCAACAATAACAGAGTGTAGTGAGAGAAAACTGAAGCACCAACAATAAGAGAGTGTAGTGAGGAGAAACTGAATCACCAACAATAAGAGAGTGTAGTGAGGAGAAACTGAATCACCAACAATAAGAGAGTGAAGTGAGGAGAAACTGAATCACCAACAATAACAGAGTGTAGTGAGGAGAAACTGAAGCACCAACAATAACAGAGTGTAGTGAGGAGAAACTGAATCACCAACAATAACAGAGTGTAGTGAGGAGAAACTGAAGCACCAACAATAACAGAGTGTAGTGGGGAGAAACTGCTGCACCAACAATAACAGAGTGTAGTGGGGAGAAACTGCAGCACCAACAATAACAGAGTGTAGTGGGGAGAAACTGCAGCACCAACAATAACAGAGTGTAGTGGGGAGAAACTGAAGCACCAACAATAAGAGAGTGTAGTGAGGAGAAACTGAAGCACCAACAATAACAGAGTGTAGTGAGGAGAAACTGAAGCACCAACAATAACAGAGTGTAGTGGGGAGAAACTGCAGCACCAACAATAACAGAGTGTAGTGGGGAGAAACTGAAGCACCAACAATAAGAGTGTGTGGTGAACGCAGGAACGTCTTAAATGGTACATTAACAACGTAACCAGCGGAGGAACAACACTTCAAGTGCAGATACAACTATTAAAGCTCAAGAATAACGCAACAAGAGCAGGAACAACACAGTCAACGCATAAGGAATGCAAATTGCGCAGGAAAGTTGTAACCAACACAGAAACAACGCTCCCAGCGTAGGAACAACGCTCCCAGCGTATGAATAACGCTCCCAGCGTAGGAACAACGCTCCCAGCGTAGGAACAACGCTCATGGCTAGGAACATTGCTCCCAGCTAGGAGCAACGCTCCCAGCTAGGAACAAGGCTCCCAGCGTAGGAACAACACTCCCAGGGCTGAAACGACACTCCCAGCCAGGAACAACGCTCCCAGCAACTGAACAATGCTCCTAATCCCTAAACAGCGGTTTGTGCGCAAGAACAACACTTCAGGTGCAGGAGCATCGCAAAGACAAAAATTTACTCTCTGTCCATAAATAACGCTCCCAGCGCAGAAACAACTCAGCGCTCCCAGCGCAGAAACAACTCAGCGATCTCAGCTCAGATACAACGTTTCCAGCACAGGACTAAGTTTTCAAAGTCACTTTCTTGAAGTTTAGTTTAACTTGCTCTGTTTTCTTTGAAACTAGTTCAAGTTTGGCTACAATAAAACTTATATTAAAATCTGAAATCTGCCTGAGTACGTCTGGTAACGAGGAGCCGAAAATATTCAAGATAAGTACTCAAATATGTACGAGTACCCTCGTTGTGGTTTCAATGGGTTGACTGTCCTCTCATCCTGGAAGTCAGTCCACTACAATACTTTTACTCGACCGGTGTTTTCAAAGCTTTCTTCGTTATCTATATAAAAACATCCATTTCAAAGACAGTCACCGATTTTACGTGTTTTGCTTTCTTGAATATTTTCTAATTATTATATCTGAAAGCGTAAAATTTTCGTTAACGTGTTGGAAGTCTTGTTGTGGGTTGGTGAGGCTACGACTACCACAAGTTGGTGGTGAGGCTACGACTACCACAAGTTGGTGGTGAGGCTACGACTACCACAAGTTGGTGGTGAGGCTACGACTACCACAAGTTGGTGGTGAGGCTACGACTACCACAAGTTGGTGGTGAGGCTACGACTGCCACAGGTTGGTAGTGAGGCTACGACTACCAACCTGTGGTGAGGCTACGACTACTACAAGTTGGTGGCGAGATTACGACTGCCATTAAGTTGGTGGCGAGGCTACAACTACCACAGGTTGGTAGTGAGGCTACGACTACCACAAGCTGGTGGTGAGGCTACGACTACCACAGGTTGGTAGTGAGGCTACGACTACCACAAGTTGGTGGTGAGGCTACGACTACAATAAGTTAGTGGTGAGGCTACGACTACTACAAGTTGGTGGTGAAGCTACGACTACCACAAGTTGGTGGTAAGGCTACGACTTCTACAAGTGTCCTCTTTGCTTGTTAGTGATTGCACCTCTACCTAAACCAGTCCCATCAATACTCACACACATGCACGCACGCGCACGCACACACAAAAAAAAGAGAAAAGAATAAAGAAAGACACTACGTAATATCATAGAACACTTGCGTCAAGATAAACACATCTTGGGACAACGTAAACATACTCGCCATTGCTCTTCAGATCTTCTAACACTGTCACGTTCATGGCACTTTACCTGCCCAAGAATACTTCAGTACCTGTAACAAAAACAAGATTGCATTATGAAAAGAATTCCTATGAAACCATCAAAATATTAAAAGTATTTACATTTAAAAAATAATTTTGAACCATAAGTACCTTAGAAAACTTACCTAACCTTATTATAACATTAGCAATTTAATTTAGCCTAATCCAACTAAATATATTTTAGATAAGTTTACAGTAATTTAATAATAAATAAACACAACGAAATATTTTGTTTTGTTAGGTTCAGAATGATTTTTGCGAAATTAATGCATACACAAATTTTCGCTTGCCTTACTCGGCAAGAAGAGCGTTGCTATTTAAGCCAGAATTGCATGTTTTTTACCTATTTGGCATGACATATTATATATATATATATAATATATATATATATATATATATATATATATATATATATATATATATATATATATATATATATATATATATATATATATATATATATATATATATATATATATATATATATATATATATATATATTGCAATGCTCTTCTTGCCGAATAAGGCAAGCGAAAATTTGTGTAGGCATTAATTTCGCAAAAATCATTCTGAACCTATCGAAAAAAATATATTTCATTGTGATTGTTTATTAATAAATTGTAAACTTATCTAAAATATATTTACCTGGATTAGGCTAAATTAAATTGCGTTTATTATAATAAAGTTAGGTAAGTTTTCTAAGGTTCTTTATGTACAAAATTATTATTTTTACATTAACATAAATGAAAAAAAATGTTTTTAAACCTATAAGAGAAAATTTTAGGACTTAATTTTAAATGAGTTCTTGAAAATTGACCAATTTTACCTATTCGGCACTACATATATATATATAAGAAAAATAAAAGAGATCCTCCGTGGTATTTGACGAGCCACTATCCTTCAACAAGTCGCCTGATACCGATGCTAGACAGGAGAGTAATGGAACACCTTGAAAGGAGCAGACTCATAAGTAACCATCATGGTTGTTTTAGAAAGTAAATCCTGTCTAACAAATTTGCTGGAGTTCTATGGCAAGGTAACAGAAGAGAAGAGAAGCAAGGGAGATAAAGATAGATGAACTGCATAGTTTTCGGATTGTAAGAAGGCTTTCGATAGAGTACCGGACTAGAGACTAGGACTGATGCCAGAGGAGTATTATGAACGAGAAGAGAGCTTCAGTATATATGTGGAAAACCTCAGTATGTATGCTGAGAGAGCTTTAATATGATGTAGAGCCTTGTTCTTAAATGTAAATTTTTACCCCGTAAAGTTAAATGTTTTGGACAAGATTTTACGAAGCTCGGGCGGCGTATACAGAGTGCTCACGTCAGTGGAATAGGAGGACTACAAGAAAATATGGTGACACAAATTCATTGTGATGTGGGGAGGGGAAGGGTGTGAAAGAACATCATAAACACACACACACACACACACACACACACACACACACACACACACACACACACACACACACACACACACAGGTCAGGTCAGATATCCCGTGCAGACGTGGGGGCACAAGGCTCCGAGAACCTTAGTGTTTTAAGGCGTGCAACAACTGCTAGCAGTAATCAGTGGTAGTGACAACGTCAGTGAACAATCCTACGAGTGATAACCAAAGTTATTAGTTAAAACAAGTCCAGAGGAAGCCTGGAATCAGTAATATTTCAAAGTGACAAACCGTTGTGGGTCTACTAGGCGCTGTTGCCACACAGATTCAAATATACAAAGATCAAAGCGAGTGTGGAAGCGGGAGTTCAAGAATTACCAGCGTTTGGTTAACAAGTGTAATGTGGGGCACCATACAGTGAGAGGGAAAAAGGTAAAAAAAAAAGAGAAAGGAAAAATAAAATATACAACAAGGGAAGGTGGCAGTCGTAGGCCTGCTGAGGCAGTGACGTCACAACAAGTGAAGTGTATATAAGTGTATACTATCATAAGTGAAAAGTGATATCATGTGATGAACGCAGGATGTATGAGCATATATGGTTATAAACATCACGTGTGAAGGATCTCCAAAATAGTGAAGGAAGGCCTAAGTACGACGACTACGTCATCAGCATCTGGCAACTTGTCACCGCACCGTGCAGAGCAAGTACTCACTCACCTATTGTGGTTTGCATGTTGCATCCTGGCGTCTGGCCTTGCATCACTGTTAGATACTGGTCACTCACTCCTGCAAGCTATTACCAGAATTAGTGTAGAAATAGCATAGTTAAAGTGAAGATAGTGTTGAGAAGAGTGTGAAGAGGACAGCAGCAGACTAGCGAGGAGTAACGTAGGGGTAAGGCAGTGTTTCTACCGGTAGTTACTAGCAGTAAGAATACTTAGGAAGCTAGGAAGTCCTCTCTCAATGTGAACAAGGAACAGGATAATAACCAGCAATAATTGATACTTAAATCCAGAAAGGGCAATAAGTGGAGAGAGTAGCATTACTTGGAAAGATAGCTGAGACTAAATTTGAGCCTACACGACAGAGAGGTATAAAGGATCTTTCAACCACACCACCTACTCCCCACTAACCATCCCTCCCTCACACACACGCACACACACACAAGGGTAGACAGTCATAGAAGCTTTAGACCCTAGTAGCAAGTTCTGCTTTATATAACCCAGAATTACTGGTATGTATTAGCAGTATTTCCCCCTCACACCTCCCCCACACACACGAACACACACATATACATACATACACACACATACACACACCTGCACTAGGACAATATGGTAACTAACTAGGCGAATACACACACACACACACACATGCGCGCGAACACACAAACACATGCACACACACACACACACACACGTGCACACACACACATACACAAGCATATACACACTTGACACAAACATGTACCCCCCTCCCCTAACCACCTCTCCCCCTTCCCTAACCACCTCACCTTAGCCACCTACCCCTCCCCCAAACCATCTAACCCCTCCCCCATACCATCTAACCCCCTCCCCCAACTACCTCCCCCCTCCAATAACCACCCTCCCCCACCCCTATAACCATCCATCCCCTCTCACTCTCAAGCATGTACTCCCCCCTCCCCTAACCACCTCTCCCCCTTCCATAACCACCTCACCCTAGCTACCTACCCCTCCCCCAAACCATCTAACCCCTCCCCCAAACCATCTAACCCCCTCCCCAACTACCTCTCCCCCTCCAATAACCATCCTCCCCCTCCCCATAACCATCCATTCCCTCTCCCCCAACCATCTATTCCCCTCCCCCTAACCACCCCTCCCCCTTCTGTGGAGCAACGGGGGAACCTAGAACTAGGATGAGAACAAGGGGCTCGAAGGACGAATCTGGGGGGGAGGACTGGGAAGCAGAGCTTGAAAAAAGGGAGGAAGACTGGGGAAGGAGACTAGAAGAGCTGGCAAGGAAGATGGAAGAGAAGTTAGAAGCAGAATGCAGAAGGTGGAAGCAACATGCCACAACAGCAGAAAAGAAGATAAAGAGATTAGAAGAGGAGCTGAGACATCTGAAACAGCATAAAGACAAAGATATTACAGAAGTAGCATCGGCAATGGCTACATCAGACACAGACAACAGGTCTGAAGGGAGCATGGAAACTAAACTGTATGCAGAGGTCCTGTCAAACCCACATGGAGCCAAAGCAAAGACAGGGAGCACACTAGGACAAAATGTGAGGTTGGAAGACATTGAAGGAACTAGGACATGTGCAGGAACCTTACCAGACACCTGTGGGGTCCAGGAACAGGTGAGCAGGAAGGAGAAACCAAGGAGCATAGGGGCCATAGCTAGGGAAGGGACTGAAGGAAGGAACACTCCATGGGAAGGAACTAAAACACATCAGAGGATGCAATGGGAGTCACAGTGGGAGGTGGAAAGGGAGAGATCAATGTTTGTCTATGGGCTAGACGAAGCTAAAGGAGAAACTTATGAGGAAAGAAAGAAGGAGGAGAAAAAAGCAATTGAAGGTATCATGAAGGTGATAGGCGAGGGGGAAATGACCCAGGTGGCAAATTTTCGGAGAATCGGGTGGTTCACAAAGAAAAGGAATCGGCCTCTCAAAGTAATATTCAAGGCAGAATCAACCCGAACCATGATCCTGCAAGAGAAAGCACGGCTGAGAGGCAAACAGGAGTTCATGAGTGTGTACCTCGATCGAGACAGAACACAGGACGAAAGGGAGACGATGAAAGAGAGAGTTCAGAAACGAAAGGAGAAATGGGAGGAAATGAAAAAGGAGAGCAGAATAACCCAGGAACATGTGGAAGGACAAGCACACCCCCCAGAAGCACCTGCAGAAGGACCCCAGCCACGACACCCCCAAGGCAACTGAACAATCCAAACCAACCATCACACACCGATCCCTCTGTTCCCACCCCCCGCACCACAGTTACAGTATTAGAACAGAAGTTGAAGGTTTGGTACACAAATGCAGATGGATTAACGAATAAACATGAGGAATGGCAAGAAAGAATCAATGAGAAGTCCCCAGACATCATAGCAGTTACAGAAACAAAACTCACGGGGACAGTAACAGATGCAATCTTCCCACCAGGATACCAGATCATGAGGAAAGATAGAAGGGGCAGATTGGGAGGTGGGGTTACTCTGCTAGTAAAAAAGAGATGGAAATTCGAGAAAATGGAAGGCATAGATGAGATGGGAGAAAGAGACTACATAGTAGGTACACTTCAGTCTGGGGAACACAAGGTGGTCATTGCAGTGATGTATAATCCACCACAGAACTGCAGGAGGCCAAGAGAGGAATATGAAGTGAGCAACAGATCAATGGTGGACACACTTGCTGAGGTGGCAAGAAGAGCTCACTCCAGCAGAGCAAAGTTGCTGGTTATGGGGGATTTCAACCACAGGGAGACTGACTGGGAAAACCTGGAGCCACATGGGGGTCCCGAAACATGGAGAGCCAAGATGTTGGACATGGTGCTGGAAAACCTCATGCACCAACATGTTAAGGACACTACCAGAGTGAGAGAGGAGGATGAACCAGCAAGATTGGACCTTGTTAAGACATTAAGGACATTACGTATGAGAGTCCCCTAGGAGCTAGCGACCACGTGGTTCTGTGCTTTGAATATATAGTAGAGCTGCAAGTGGAGAGAGTAACAGGAGTTGAATGGGAAAAGCCTAACTATAAAACAGGGGACTACATAGGGTTGAGGAACTTCCTGCAGGAGGTTCCGTGGGACAGAGAACTGGCAGGAAAGCCTAGTAAATGAAATGATGGAATATGTAACAACAAAATGCAAGAAGGCAGTGGAAAGGTTTATTCCCATGGGCAACAGAAACAACGGGAAGACCAGAACGAGCCCCTGGTTTACCCGACGGTGTATGGAGGCAAAAACAAAGTGCAACAGAGAATGAAAAAGGTATAAAAGGCAGAGAACACGCGAAAATAGGGAGATCAGTCGCAGAGCCAGGAACGAGTATGCACAGGTAAGGAGGGAGGCCCAGCGACAGTATAAAAATGACATAGCATCGAAAATCAAGACTGACCCGAAACTGTTGTATAGCCACATCAGGAGGAAGACAACAGTCAAAGACCAGGTGATCAGATTAAGGACAGAAGGGGGAGAACTCACAAGAAATAACCAGGAGGTATGTGAGGAGCTAAACAGGAGATTTAAGGAAGTTTTTACAGTAGAGACAGGAAGGGCTATGGGAAGTCAGCACAGAATGGAACACCAAGAGGGAATATACAACCAAGTGTTGGATGACATACGAACAACCAAGGAGGAGGTGAAAGAAGCTGCTAAGTGACCTTGATACCTCAAAGGCGATGGGACCGGACAACATCTCCCCATGGGTCCTTAGAGAAGGAGCAGAGATGCTGTGCGTGCCTCTAACCACAATCTTCAACATATCCCTTGAAACTAGGCAACTACCTGAGAAATGGAAGACAGCAAATGTAGTCCCCATATTTAAAAAAGGAAACAGAAACGAGGCGCTAAACTACAGACCTGTGTCTCTGACATGTATTGTGTGCAAAGTCATGGAGAAGATTATCAGGAGGAGAGTGGTCGAACACCTGGAACGGAACAAGATTATAAATGAAAACCAGCATGGGTTCATGGAAGGCAAATCTTGTATCACAAACCTCCTGGAGTTTTATGACAAGGTAACAGAAGTAAGACACGAGAGAGAGGGGGGTGGGTTGATTGCGTTTTCTTAGACTGCAGGAAGGCCTTTGACACAGTTCCCCACAAGAGATTATTGCAGAAGCTGGAGAATCAGGCGCATGTAACAGGGAGGGCACTGCAATGGATCAGGGAATACCTGACAGGGAGGCAGCAACGAGTCATGGTACGTGAAGAGGTATCACAGTGGGCGCCTGTGACGAGCGGGGTCCCACAGGGGTCAGTTCTAGGACCAGTGCTATTTTTGACATATGCGAACGACATGATGGAAGGAATAGACTCTGAAGTGTCCCTATTCACAGATGATGTGAAGTTGATGAGAAGAATTAAATCGGATGAGGATGAGGCAGGACTGCAAAGAGACCTGGACAGGCTGGACATGTGGTCCAGAAACTCGCTTCTCGAATTCAATCCTGCCAAATGCAAAGTCATGAAGATTGGGAAGGGGCAAAGAAGACCGCAGACAGAGTATAGGCTAGGTGGACAAAGACTACAGACCTCACTCAGGGAGAAAGATCTCGGGGTGACCATAACACCGAGCACGTCACCGGAGGCACACATCAACCAAATAACTGCTGCAGCATACGGGCGCCTGGCAAACCTGAGAATAGCTTTCCGATACCTTAATAAGGAATCGTTCAAGGCACTGTACACTGTGTATGTTAGGCCCATACTGGAGTATGCAGCACCAGTCTGGAACCCACACCTGGTCAAGCACGTCAAGAAGTTAGAGAAAGTACAAAGGTTTGCAACAAGGCTAGTCCCAGAGCTCAGGGGAATGTCGTACGAGGAAAGGTTGAGGGAAATCGGACTGACGACATTGGAGGACAGAAGGGTCAGGGGAGACATGATAACGATATACAAGATACTGCGGGGAATAGACAAGGTGGACAGAGATAGGATGTTCCAGAGAGGGGACACAGGAACAAGGGGTCACAACTGGAAGCTGAAGACTCAGACGAGTCACAGTGACGTTAGGAAGTATTTCTTCAGTCATAGAGTCGTCAGGAAGTGGAATAGCCTAGCAAGTGAAGTAGTGGAGGCAAGAACCATACATAGTTTTAAGAAGAGGTATGATAAAGCTCAGGAAGCAGAGAGAGAGAGGACCTAGTAGCAATCAGTGAAGAGGCGGGGCCAGGAGCTGAGTCTCGACCCCTGCAACCACAATTAGGTGAGTACAATTAGGTGAGTACACACACACACACACACACACACACACACACACACACACACAGAGCGCGTTCAAATCTCGGGGACCCAAGGTGTTGATAGCAGTGATGTACAACTCACCACTTTTACAGAAGACCTAGACAAATGCGCGACAACAGAGCGATGGATCGGGAAAGACAGTAAAGGAGTTGGCTAGAGCAATGTAAAGCTCATATGAGAGAAACCACAAGGAAATCGACTGAGAGTATCTTTAGGCACATGGAATATGAGAAACGCGGAGAAATAGGATGTTGGAGGTGGTAATGGAAACAATTATGTGCCAGCATGTCCGGGCCACAACCAGAGAAAAGGGAATGAACTAGTTAGTATTCATATTAAGTAATTCTGACAGAAGAAATAAAATGTGAAAAACCCATAGTTGCTAGCGATCACACAGTACTACATTTTAAAATCTTGTGGAAGTAAGCTCGGAAAGAAACACAGTACTAGAAGGAAGGAAAAAAAAGCTTCAAAAGAGACTACGCAGGCATGAAACATTTCCTGAATGAAGCGTAGTGAGGAAGGTAACTTGAAGGAAAGACAACAATTGAGATCATGGAGAATGTGGCAGATTAGAAGCAGCAGAAGCAATGACAAAAACTGAGTGAGATCATGGTTCACCCAGAGATGTAGACAACAGCTAAGAGTGCAGGAGCATTGAAAAACTTATAGAAAACAAAGAATACAGGAAAACAAGGAAGCAAGCAAAATAATACAGAAAAGAAAACGAACTGGTAAGAAGAGAAACCAAATGGCAAATTAAGAATGACATAGAATCGAATGCTAAGTCTGCACCACACGTGTTATACAACCGCAGAAAGAAACCAACAGTGAAGAACCAGGTACTAAATCTGAAGATATGAGGAAAGATTACATGAAATGTTCAGAAGTCTAGTCAACAATGAGCTGAACAAAAGATTTAAGGAGGTATTCTCGGAGATGACTGAGACATTACCAAAGAGTCAAAGAAAAATAATGCACCAACGAGTAATAGACACAATGTACACAATAGGAGGAGAGGTGAAGAACTACTCAGCAATCTAGATACCTTTGAAAAGTCAATGGGAGTGGAAAAATCCCTCTCCTTGGGTTCTGAGAGAGGGAGCAGGAACGCTGTGTAAACCATTAGCCACAATATTCTAGAAGCCGTCTGATACAAGCAGCTGCCAGAGATGTGGAAAACAGCAGATGCAGCCACAGTATATAAGAAAGGGGATACACAGGTTGCTCTGAACAACTGGCAATGTCGTTGGTAAGCAATGAATGTAAGGAGAAGAGTAATGAAGCACCTAGAAAGAAGTGGATTCATAAACAATAACCAGCACGTTTTAGAGGTGGTAAATTCTGAGTCACAAACTTACTGACTTCGGTGACAAAGCAACAGAAGTGAGGCAAGAGAGAGAGAGAGATGGTTCAGCTGCATATTTTGGACTGTAAGAAGGCTTTTGATGGAGTACCGCACTTATAACTTGGAAAAAAGCTAGACGAACAGGAAGGAATTATTGGGAAAACACTAATGTATCAAGGAATACTTAACAAGAACGAAACTATTGATTGTCCAGTAGAAGGTGTTGGAATGAGCTATTGCTACAAATGGGGTTCCACAAGAGTCATCACTGGGAACGGTGCTATTTCTTGCTTATGTAAACGACATAGTGGAAAAAATGCAAACAGGAGAACATTAGAAAATACTAGAAACGGACCTGGATGAGCTGGATTGATTGGACAGTTAACAGTATTTAAAACGAAAAATAAAGATTAGGGAAACGTAAGTACCAGAAATTAATTGCAAGATCGGGGAATAAAGGCTGCAAACCTCACTCAAAGGACCTCGGGGTGAGCAAAGGATCGAGCATATCGCCAGAGGCGCACTCCGACCAATAATTTCCGCAGAAAACGTGAGACTGATAAATCTAAGATTACCTTTCAAGAACCTCATCACTATATATATAAATATATATATATATATATATATAAATATATATATATATATAGATATATATATATATATATATATATATATAGATATATATATATATATATATATATATATATACAGAGAGAGAGAGAGAGAGACAGCTCTTAGCTTGCCAATAAAGTTAGGAATCCTTAACCTGTAAATAGCTTGTCAATAAAGCTAGGGATCCTTAACCTTGTCAAACCCTGTGTAAAGAGAGAGAGAGAGAGAGAAAAAGAGAGAGAGAGAGAGAGAGAGAGAGAGAGAGAGAGAGAGAGAGAGATAGCCATCTTGGAGTACGCAGCTCCAGTAAATAAAAAACACATCTGATCAAGTACGTTAAGAAGCTGGACATAGTGCAGAGATTTGCAATAAGATTAGTCCTGGAAATAAGAAGTATGCAAGGAGGAGAAATTAAAGGAGGTCAAGACAGTAGAGAACACAAGGATTAGGGATGACAAGATAACGATGTACAAACTACTGAGAGAAATTAATAGGGTGGACCGGGACATTTTATTCGATAAACTGGAAACAAGAACCACGAGGGCACAGCTGTAGAATAACTCAGATTTCATCAGCTTCAGAGTTGTCAAGATGTGGAACGACCTGGACAGCAAAGTAGTAGAGGCAGGATACATACATAGCATTGAGAATATGTACGACAAGTCTCGCGAAGCCAGGAGAAAGTGAACCTTGCAGTGACCAACTAGGAGGTAAAGCTAGGAGCTGAGACTCGACTCCTGAAACCACATATTGGTAAACAAAGTCAAATTGAAAACAAGTGCAGATGACACTTCAAACAAGAGTTGCGAGATGAATATTAGAGTTAAAAAAAAGATATACTTTTCATAGAAGAGATAACGTTTGTGCGAATAATAGTGAGCAGAGTGAAAGAGAGAAAAAAAACATTACTGATTTAAATGTGTGTTTATTCAATAAGATGAATAACGTCTACAGTGGAGGCAGCGTAGACTGTGCAGCCTGGAAATGTAAATAAGTGCAGAGTAATATTAGAACTAGTTTGCAACCTTCAGTGGAACACAAGATGACCTAGACAGGAGTATGATAACATAAAACACAGTAATCCAGATCTTGGAGGAAGCACTGCAACGAGCACATTTCAACAGAAACAAAATTACTGACCATGTGAGACATCAATTATAAAGTTATTAACTAAGAGAACTGAGAATCACCATAAATGTCAGAAACATGATTAGAGAAACTGATGGAGTCATCAACAGAAAATTTAATGAAGCAACAAATAAAGACAAGGATACAAGAGAAGGATGAAACAAAAAGACTGAATCTGGCTGCTTTTCCTTAGTCAAGAAGATACGAAGGAAATTAATTGAAACATGAATCTCTCTGTGATCGAGTGGCCACTTAATGTTATATTTCGACGACCTGGCGGAGTGGAGGATGAGGAAAACCAGGAGCAGAAAGATACAAGAAAAAGAAACAGACAATAAAAGAGGTAATTACGCAGGAATAAAAAAAAAAGTTCCAGAACGATATACAGTACAAAAAATAGATTATAAAGCATGAAAGATAACAAGATAACAAAAAAATAATTATGATATGCCAGGAAAAGACATAGTTACACTACCAAGGATAAATGTAGTGAAACTAAAGCTAAGAGTAAAAGACCATAAAAAACACACAGAAAAAGGAATGCTAGTAATGACGCAAGGATAATAAAAGAAGAAGAGATAGAATAAACATAAAAGCAAAGGCTAAAACTGAGCCCAAGCTGATGAACAGCTGTATAAAACAGACGATGACAAAAAGGAATCACATAAAAATAGTAGAAGTGGAGGTGAGGGTAAAGGACACGAATACATATTCTTAGGACACCTTTATTAAATACGTTTTGCTCCTGGGGACTTGGTAAGTTCATATCCAATAAGGGTATCCAAGGTGTAAGCATTCGTGTCCATTTCCTTCCAGTTGTCAGTATTTACTGCCTTCTTACTACACGGAGAGGTGAACTGACAAAGGATGGTGGGGAGATATGCAAAACATTGCAAAGGATTATAGAGATATTCATCGTGCCAGTGCAGAGATGCCAGGAAGAAGGGATGACAGGAGCAAGAACCAAAGATTAGAGGAAATACAATTAGAGAGAAGGAGGTGTAATTGCTCCTAAGGAAATTAAATGCAACGAAAGCAATGGTACCATACACAATATCGTTCTGAGTACTGCGAGGAGCAGAGGAAGTGTTTGATTCTCTAGCAATGGCACTCAAGGTGACAGAAACAGAGCAACTAACAGAGTATATGATCCCAATATACAAGAAATACAAATTCCTGAGTGGCGTTCCTTCTAGCGTTCAAAAAATGTTTCTCTTAATTCGATGACGTCGGACAACGTAACAAATATGTAGGTGCAGATTTGATAAATTAGACATATGTGCAACTTTGGGTATCTTTAATGAGGAAACGTTTCGCCACACAGTGACTTCATCAGTCCATACAAAGGAGAATGGTGAAGAACAGGAGGAGTTTGAGGTAATCATTCCCTTAGCCTTGAGTCGATGTGATCAGTCCATCAGTCTTGAAAAGACTGATAGACTGAACCAGTCATTTACATAGATGCAGATTTAACAATTTTGTGTGGAAAGTAGTGTGAAATTTTTATTTCTGCTAAATGATTGCTAAATCATTACCTTGATGCTGGCGAGGGACTCTTGATCCAAGGAACTGGGATTTCTTCTTCTTGTTTGGATCGAATATGAATGCCTACGCACACACACAGTTGTAGTCCAGAGTTATAACGTATCAAAAATCAACACTGGTGCAAGCTGAACTACGGCCGCTGTCTTGGAAAACATTGGCCATTTTTACGTTTTATTTTAATAACTATTGAACGATTGAAGATTGGAAAAAAAATGTTTCGAACAAACATTGTTGAAAAATAAAAGCTAAACGTTTCTGTTCGAATCTTTTTTTTTACCTCAAGTACAAAGAGAACCGAGGTAGAGATGAAATAAAAGTTGCAACTTTTACGCATTTCAATTTTTCATCAAAAAACTGCACGATTTTTGGGGTACAACTGATGGTGTTTTACTTGAGGTAAACGATTTCTTAATATAGCGAACGAAATAATTACATTTATGAATAAAAACACATGGCTTTACTTTGTGTTAATATTATGTATTTCCATCAATATTAGGTGTGCGGACCGCAATGTACATCACCTTTCATATATATATATATATATATATATATATATATATATATATATATATATATATATATATATATATATATATATATATATATATGAGAGCGGCTGCACACGTGGTCAGGAAGGTGGGAACTTGAACTGAATCCCGACAAGTGTCATGTAATTAGAACAGGAGAGGGAGCAATGAGATCGCACACGAAATACAACGTGGGATGGACGCGCTGCAGACTGCGTATAGAAATCTGAAATTAATTGAACCAAGTACATCTCAGAGTGGGCATATCATGTGCACAACTTTAGCTGAATAAGCAGAATTAACACAACTTTTCTCCTTCAAGGGAGGTTTCCTGATGCTTCTGGTCCAGGGAATTTGACTAGTCTTCCCATTTTTTCTCATGCACTTTATAACATCTTAGTCTAGCTCTTCCCCAGAAATATAATAATAATAATAATAATAATAATAATAATAATAATAATAATAATAATAATAATAATCTAAGCAAATTAGAAAGAATAACCAGTGAAAATATAATCATGACATACAAAATACTCGGGAACCAAGCCACAGTTATGTTAGGAAGTTCTTTTTCAGCATCATTATGGTAAGTGGATCGCATAAGTAGTGGTAGAGGCGAACGCCATACACAGCTTCAAGAGAAGGTATAGTATGGCCATAGAAATTAAGAATCTATAAGAGACAGTCGACAGGAGGTAAAAAGTGAATTTGTCATTTAATCCCCACAAATACCACAAAATG
>NC_091322.1:4688770-4728770 GCF_038502225.1 Cherax quadricarinatus | reverse complement strand
AGCAGCTGTGACAACTCCCACTTTGTGTGTGATTCTTTATCTTTTAACTCCACGCCTCTTGCCAAAACCCTCGCATTTACTTCTCTTACAACCCCATCTATAAATATATTAAACAACCACGGTGACATCACACATCCTTGTCTAAGGCCTACTTTTACTGGGAAAAAATTTCCCTCTTTCCTACATACTCTAACTTGAGCCTCACTATCCTCGTAAAAACTCTTCACTGCTTTCAGTAACCTACCTCCTACACCATACACTTGCAACATCTGCCACATTGCCCCCCTATCCACCCTGTCATACGCCTTTTCCAAATCCATAAATGCCACAAAGACCTCTTTAGCCTTATCTAAATACTGTTCACTTATATGTTTCACTGTAAACACCTGGTCCACACACCCCCTACCTTTCCTAAAGCCTCCTTGTTCATCTGCTATCCTATTCTCCGTCTTACTCTTAATTCTTTCAATTATAACTCTACCATACACTTTACCAGGTACACTCAACAGACTTATCCCCCTATAATTTTTGCACTCTCTTTTATCCCCTTTGCCTTTATACAAAGGAACTATGCATGCTCTCTGCCAATCCCTAGGTACCTTACCCTCTTCCATACATTTATTAAATAATTGCACCAACCACTCCAAAACTATATCCCCACCTGCTTTTAACATTTCTATCTTTATCCCATCAATCCCGGCTGCCTTACCCCCTTTCATTTTACCTACTGCCTCACGAACTTCCCCCACACTCACAACTGGCTCTTCCTCACTCCTACAAGATGTTATTCCTCCTTGCCCTATACACGAAATCACAGCTTCCCTATCTTCATCAACATTTAACAATTCCTCAAAATATTCCTTCCATCTTCCCAATACCTCTAACTCTCCATTTAATAACTCTCCTCTCCTATTTTTAACTGACAAATCCATTTGTTCTCTAGGCTTTCTTAACTTGTTAATCTCACTCCAAAACTTTTTCTTATTTTCAACAAAATTTGTTGATAACATCTCACCCACTCTCTCATTTGCTCTCTTTTTACATTGCTTCACCACTCTCTTAACTTCGCTCTTTTTCTCCATATACTCTTCCCTCCTTGCATCACTTCTACTTTGTAAAAACTTCTCATATGCTAACTTTTTCTCCCTTACTACTCTCTTTACATCATCATTCCACCAATCGCTCCTCTTCCCTCCTGCACCCACTTTCCTGTAACCACAAACTTCTGCTGAACACTCTAACACTACATTTTTAAACCTACCCCATACCTCTTCGACCCCATTGCCTATGCTCTCATTAGCCCATCTATCCTCCAATAGCTGTTTATATCTTACCCTAACTGCCTCCTCTTTTAGTTTATAAACCTTCACCTCTCTCTTCCCTGATGCTTCTATTCTCCTTGTATCCCATCTACCTTTTACTCTCAGTATAGCTACAACTAGAAAGTGATCTGATATATCTGTGGCCCCTCTATAAACATGTACATCCTGAAGTCTACTCAACAGTCTTTTATCTACCAATACATAATCCAACAAACTACTGTCATTTCGCCCTACATCATATCGTGTATACTTATTTATCCTCTTTTTCTTAAAATATGTATTACCTATAACTAAACCCCTTTCTATACAAAGTTCAATCAAAGGGCTCCCATTATCATTTACACCTGGCACCCCAAACTTACCTACCACACCCTCTCTAAAAGTTTCTCCTACTTTAGCATTCAAGTCCCCTACCACAATTACTCTCTCACTTGGTTCAAAGGCTCCTATACATTCACTTAACATCTCCCAAAATCTCTCTCTCTCCTCTGCATTCCTCTCTTCTCCAGGTGCATACACGCTTATTATGACCCACTTCTCGCATCCAACCTTTACTTTAATCCACATAATTCTTGAATTTACACATTCATATTCTCTTTTCTCCTTCCATAACTGATCATTTAACATTACTGCTACCCCTTCCTTTGCTCTAACTCTCTCAGATACTCCAGATTTAATCCCATTTATTTCCCCCCACTGAAACTCTCCTACCCCCTTCAGCTTTGTTTCGCTTAGGGCCAGGACATCCAACTTCTTTTCATTCATAACATCAGCAATCATCTGTTTCTTGTCATCCGCACTACATCCACGCACATTTAAGCAACCCAGTTTTATAAAGTATATATATGTATATATATATATATATATATATATATATATATATATATATATATATATATATATATATATATATATATATATATATATATATATATATATATTTCAACAAGTCGGTCGTCTCCCACCGAGGCAGGGTGACCCAAAAAAAGAAAGAAAATCCCCAAAAAGAAAATACTTTCATCATCATTCAACACTTTCACCACACTCACACATTATCACTGCTTTTGCAGAGGTGCTCAGAATATAACAGCTTAGAAGCATATACGTATAGAGATACACAACATATCCCTCCAAACTGCCAATATCCCAAACCCCTCCTTTAAAGTGCAGGCATTGTACTTCCCATTTCCAGGACTCAAGTCCGACTATATGAAAATAACCGGTTTCCCTGAATCCCTTCACTAAATATTACCCTGCTCACACTCCAACAGATCGTCAGGTCCCAAGTATCATTCGTCTCCATTCACTCCTATCTAACACGCTCATGCACGCTTGCTGGAAGTCCAAGCCCCTCACCCACAAAACCTCCTTTACCCCCTCTTTCCAACCCTTTCGAGGACGACCCCTACCCCTCTTTCCTTCCCCTATAGATTTATATGCTTTCCATGTCATTCTACTTTGATCCATTCTCTCTAAATGACCAAACCACCTCAACAACCCCTCTTCTGCCCTCTGACTAATGCTTTTATTAACTCCACACCTTCTCCTAATTTCCACACTCCGAATTTTCTGCATAATATTTACACCACACATTGCCCTTAGACAGGACATCTCCACTGCCTCCAACCGTCTCCTCGCTGCTGCATTTACCACCCAAGCTTCACATCCATATAAGAGTGTTGGTACTACTATACTTTCATACATTCCCTTCTTTGCCTCCATAGATAACGTTTTTTGACTCCACATATACCTCAACGCACCACTCACCTTTTTTCCCTCATCAATTCTATGATTAACCTCATCCTTCATAAATCCATCCGCCGACACGTCAACTCCCAAGTATCTGAAAAACATTCACTTCTTCCATACTCCTCCTCCCCCAATTTGATATCCAATTTTTCTTTATCTAAATCATTTGATACCCTCATCACCTTACTCTTTTCTATGTTCACTTTCAACTTTCTACCTTTACACACATTCTCAAACTCATCCACTAACCTTTGCAATTTTTCTTTAGAATCTCCCATAAGCACAGTATCATAAGCAAAAAGTAACTGTGTCAATTCTCATTTTGAATTTGATTCCCCATAATTTAATCCCACCCCTCTCCCGAACACCCTAGCATTTACTTCTTTTACAACCCCATCTATAAATATATTAAACAACCATGGTGACATTACACATCCCCTGTCTAAGACCTACTTTTACCGGGAAGTATTCTCCCTCTTTTCTACACACCCTAACCTGAGCCTCACTATCCTCATAAAAGCTCTTTACAGCATTTAGTAACTTACCACCTATTCCATATACTTGCAACATATATATATATATATATATATATATATATATATATATATATATATATATATATATATATATATATATATATATATATATATATATATATATATATATATATATATATATATATGCAATAAGATCACAGGAAAAAGGTGATTTTAAAATATGCAAAAACAACCACTCTGAAAGAACAGAGAAATTCCAAGCGGTTTCGTGAATACTCACATTATCAAGGAACTTGATAATGTGAGTAGTCACGAAAGCGCTTGGAATTTCTCTATTCTTTCAGAGTGGTTGTTTTGCATATATATATATATATATATATATATATATATATATATTTATATATATATATGTTATATATACATATATATATATAAATATGTGTATGTTATATATACATATATATATAAATATATATATGCATGTTATATATACATATATATATAAATATATATATGTATGTTATATATACATATATATATAAATATATATATATACATATATATATATATATATATATATATATATATATACATATATATATAAATATATATATGTATATATATATATATATATATGTATATATATATGTATATATATATATATATATATGTAAATACATATATGTATATATATATATATATGTCGTGCCGAATATGTAAAACTGGTCAATTAGCAAAAACTCATTTAAATTTAAGTCCTTTCTAAAATTTTCTCTTATACGTTTAAAGATATATTTTTTTCATTAATGTTAATGTAAAAATTTTTAATTTTGCACCAAAAGAATCTTAGAAAACTTACCTAACCTTATTATAACAAGAACAATTTATTTTAGCTTAACCCAACTAAATATATTTTAGATTTGTTTACAATAATTTGATACTAAACAAACACAGTGAAATATATTTTTTTCGTTAGGTTCAGAATGATTTTGGCGAAATTATTGCATACACAAATTTTCACTTGTCATATATGGCAAGATGAAAGTTGCTATTTAAGCCAAGATCGCAAGTTCTGCCTATTCGGCACGACATATATATATATATATGTATATATATATATATGTATATATGTATATATATATATATATGTATATATAGATATATATATATATATATATATATATATATATATGTATTATATATATATATATATATATATATATATATATATATATATATATATATATATATATATATATATATATATATATATATATATATATATATATATAGTAGGTTGGTAGACAGCAACCGCCCAGGGAGGTACTACCGTCCTGCCAAGTGAGTATGAAACGAAAACCTGTAATTGTTTTACATGATGGTAGGATTGCTGGTGTCTTTTGTCTGTCTCATAAACATGCAAGATTACAGGTATGTCTTGCTACTTCTACTTACACTTAGGTCACACTACACATACATGTACATGTTTATTTATACACACTCATCTGAGTTTTCTTTGATTTTATCTTGATAGTTCTTGGTCTTATTACTTTTCCTTTTATATCCATGGGGAAGTGGAATAAGAATCTTTCCTCCGTAAGCCATGCGTGTTGTAAAAGTCAACTAAAATGCCGGGAACAATGGGCTAGTAGTAACCCCTTTTCCTGTAATAATTACTAAAAAGAATAATAAGAAGAAAATTTTCAAAGTGGGAAGTCTGAATGTGCGTGGATGTTGTGCAAATGATAAGAAAGAGATGATTGTGGATGTTATGAATGAGAAGAAGCTGGATGTCCTGGCTTTAAGTGAAACAAAGCTGAAGGAGGTGGGAGAGTTTCAGTGGAGAGGAATAAATAGGATTATGTCAGGGGTTTCAAATAGAGTTGGAGCTAAAGAAGGAGTAGCAATAAAGTTGAAGGATAAGTTATGGCAGGAAAAGAGGGACCATAAATGTATTAATTCAAGGATTATGTGGAGTAAAAAAAGGTTGGATGTGAAAAGTGGGTTATAGCAAGCGTATATGCACCTGGAGAAGAGAGAAGTGTAGAGGAGAGAGAGAGATTTTGGGAAATGTTGAGTGAATGCGTGGAGAGTTTTGAATCAAGTGTGAGAGTAATGATGGGTGGGGATTTCAATGCTAAAGTGGGCAAAAATGTTGTGGAGGGAGTAGTAGGTAAATCTGGGGAGCCAGGGGTAAATTAAAATTAATTGAGCTATGTGTAGAAAGAGGTTTGGTAATAAGTAATACACATTTTATGAAAAAGAGGATAAATAAATATACAAGGTAAGATATAGCACGTAATGAAAGTAGTTTGTTAGATTATGTATTGGTGGATAAAAGGTTGATGGGTACGCTCCAGGATGTACACGTTTATAGAGGGGCAACTGATATATCGGATCATTATTTAGTTGTAGCTACAGTTAGAGTAAGAGGTAGATGGGAAAAGAGGAAAATGGCAACAGTAAGTAAGAGGGAGGTGAAAGTGTATAAACTAAGGGAGGAGGAAGTTCGGGTGAGATATAAGCAACTATTGGCAGAAAGGTGGGCTGGTGCAAGTATGAGTAGTGGGGGGGGGTTGAAGAGAGTTGGAATAGTTTTAAAAATGCAGTATTAGAATGTAGGGCAAAAGTTTGTGGTTATAGGAGGGTGGGTGCAGGAGGAAAGAGGAGTGATTGGTGGAATGATGAAGTAAAGGGTGTGATAAAAGAGAAAAAGTTAGCTTATGAGAGGTTTTTACACAGCAGAAGTGTTATAAGAAGAGTAGAGTATATGGAGAGTAAAAGAAAGGTGAAGAGAGTGGGGAGAGAGTGCAAAAGGAGAACAGATGATAGAGTGGGAGAGGCACTGTCAAGAAATTTTAATGAAAATAAGAAAAAATTTTGGAGTGAGTTAAACAAGTTATGAAAGCCTAGGGAACGAATGGATTTGTCAGTTAAAAACAGAGTAGGGGAGTTAGTAGATGGGGAGATGGAGGTTTTGGGTAGATGGCGAGAATATTCTGAGGAACTTTTAAATGTCGACGAAGAAAGGGAGGCGGTAATTTTATGCAGTGGCCAGGGAGGTATACCATCTTTTAGGAGTGAAGAAGAACAGGATGTGAGTGTGGGGGAGGTGCGTGAGGCATTATTAAGTAGAATGGAAGGGGGTAAAGCAGTTGGAACTGACGGGGTCATGACAGAAATGTTAAAAGCAGGGGGAGATATAGTGTTGGAGCGGTTGATTTTTTTGTTTAATAAATGTATGAAGGAGGGGAAGGTACCTAGGGATTGGCAGAGAGCATGGATAGTCCATTTATATAAAGGGAAGGGGGACAAAAGAGATTGTAAAAATTATAGAGGAATCAGTTTACTGAGTATACCAGATAGGGTTATAATTAAAAGAATTAGAGGTAAGACAGAATGTAGGATTGTGGATGAGCAGGGAGGTTTTAGAGTGGGTAGACGTTTAGATCAAGTGTTTACATTGAAGCATATATGTGAACAGTATTTAGATAAAGGTAGGGAAGTTTTTATTGCATTTATGGATTTAGAAAAGGCATATGATAGAGTGGATAGGGGAGCAATGTGGCAGATGTTGCAAGTATATGGAATAGGTGGTAAGTTACTAAATGCTGTAAAGAGTTTTTATGAGGATAGTGAGGCTCAGGTTAGGGTGTGTAGAAGAGAAGTTGACTATTTCCCGGTAAAAGTATGTCTTAGACAGGGGTGTGTAATGTCACCATGGTTGTTTAATATATTTATAGATGGGGTTGTAAAAGAAGTAAATGCTAGGGTGTTCGGGAGAGGGGTGGGATTAAATTATGGGGAATCAAATGCAAAATGGGAATTGACACAGTTGCTTTTTGCTGATGATGCTGTGCTTATGGGAGATTCTAAAGAAAAATTGCAAAGGTTAGTGGACGAGTTTTGGAGTGTGTGTAAAGGTAGAAAGTTGAAAGTGAACATAGAAAAGAGTAGGATGATGAGGGTATCAAATGATTTAGATAAAGAAAAATTGGATATCAAATTGGGGAGGAGGAGTATGGAAGAAGTGAATGTTTTCAGATACTTGGGAGTTGACGTGTCGGCGGATGGATTTATGAAGGATGAGGTTAATCATAGAACTGATGAGGGAAAAAAAGGCGAGTGGTGCATTGAGGTATATGAGGAGACAAAAAACGTTATCTATGGAAGCAAAGAAGGAATGTATGAGAGTATAGTATATGAGGAGGCAAAAAACGTTATCTATGGAGGCAAAGAAGGGAATGTATGAGAGTATAGTAGTACCAACACTCTTATATGGGTGTGAAGCTTGGGTTGTGAATGCAGCAGCGAGGAGGCGGTTGGAGGCAGTGGAGATGTCCTGTCTAAGGGCAATATGTGGTGTAAATATTATGCAGAAAATTCGGAGTGTGGAAATTAGGAGGTGTGGAGTTAATAAAAGTATTAGTCAGAGGGCTGAAGAGGGGTTGTTGAGGTGGTTTGGTCATTTAGAGAGAATGGATCAAAGTAGAATGACAAGGAGAGTGTTTAAATTTGTAGGGGAAGGAAGGCGGGGTAGGGGTCGTCCTCGAAAAGGTTGGAAGGAAGGGGTAAGGGAGGTTTTGTGGGCGAGGGGCTTGGACTTCCAGCAGGCGTGCGTGAGCGTGTTCGATAGGAGTGAATGGAGACGAATGGTATTTGGGACCTGACGATTTGTTGGAGTGTGAGCAGGGTAATATTGAGTGAAGGGATTCAGGGAAGCCGGTTATTTTTATATAGCCGGACTTGAGTCCTGGAAATTGGAAGTACAATGCCTGCACTTTAAAGGAGGGGTTTTGGGATATTAGCAGTTTGAAGGGATATGTTGTGTATCTTTATACGTATATGCTTCTAAACTGTTGTATTCTGAGCACCTCTGCAAAAACAGTGATTATGTGTGAGTGAAGTGAAAGTGTTGAATGATGATGAAAGTATTTTCTTTTTTGGGATTTTCTTTATTTTTGGGTCACCCAACCTCAGTGGGAGACGGCCGACTTGTTAAATATATATATATATATATATATATATATATATATATATATATATATACATATATATATATATATATATATATATATATATATATATATATATATATATATATATATATATATATATATATATATATATATATATATATAGGGAGGTACCACCTCTATAGCTGGAATGGGGACCCTCATCCTCAGAGAAGACAATAAACATGCCTCAGGGAAAACTCAAGGTTCTCCCCGGAACTGTTTGAATATCTTCTCCTACCACCCCCTATATATTTTATACTCTATGTGAACATTTATTGATAAACAGAATATATGTATATGTATATATATATATATATATATATATATATATATATATATATATATATATATATATATATATATATATATATGTATATATATATATATATATATATATATATATATATATATATATATATATATATATATATATATGTATATATATATATATATATATATATATATATATATATATATATATATATATATATATATATATATATATAATTTATTAAAGCAGTTAAACCAAAGAGGGAAGAGGACAGTGTAGAAGAGATAAAAAGTGCCCAGCATGAACACCAACACTCCAAAAAAAGACTCCCTGTTCAGTACCTGTAGAGAAGAAAAACGAAAACAACGTGCCAAGTAAGCAGTAAGAGATGGAAGAGTAAAGCTGTGAAAGATAGAGTAGGAAACGAAAACTCTGATGCAGCTATTACAGAAACGAAAAATTCAGGAACACTAAATAGGGCGATATTCCCAGAGGGCTACCAAATAGCTAGAAAAGAAAGGAAAAACAAAGCAGCAAGAGGAAGAAAAGTGCGGATAGCCAAACACTACCGGAAATTTGAAAAACTAGGAAAAGTAACAACGGGATTTCTGGGATTATATAACAGATACTCTAATTTCCGGTAAGGCAAATATAATAAGTGCAGCGATATATAATAAACCACCAAAGAACAGAAGGTGAAGGGAGAATAACAGGACTATGATTCTCATAGTGGAACAGTGGTGGAGAGAGAAAGTAAAAGCAGATTTCGACTCCTCGCATTAAGGGATTTCAACAAAAAGACGACTGACTGGAAAAACAGGAACCGCCATGGTGGACAAAAAACATAGAAAGCAGACATAAGAGAAACAGGAAGGGTTTAAGACTGAGTGCTCCAGTGAGTCAAGAGGTACGTGAATGACTGATGGCAGCGAGTAACAGTAAGAATTTGACAGAGCAACGAATGGGATTCCACAAGGGTCAGTGTACGGACTGCTAACGTTCCTGATGAACGTGAATGCCTTACAGGAAGGAACCGAGTCAAATGTGTCACTGTTTGCTAATGATGCAAAACTAATGAGAAGCATAACAACAGGAGAGGACGGTGATAAATTCCATGGAGACCTCAAAAGACTGCAGATACGGTCAAACAAGTGGCTTCTCGATTCCAATCCTGGCCAATGAATTGTCATGCGATTTGAAGATGGAGACGGCAGACTGGACACAGTGTATAGCATGAGTTGAGAGAGTAATATAGATCTAGGGCCCTGTAAATAGATTTACCCATATGCTGGTTTGTGCAATTCTTGCATAAATCAGCATATGCCGCTGGTTTGTGTAAGAACTGCGCAAAGCAGCACATGCCGTTGCTTTGTGCAAGATCAGCAAACCTTGCAATAGCACTCGGAATAAAAAATCCTTCAGAACGTTATATACTACATATGTTAGACAAATCAATGAGTACGCAGACCCAACATAGAACCCGTGCCTTGTCAAGCACGTCCAGAGGCTCGAAAATCTATAGAAAATTGCAGGAAGATTAGTAGCTGAATAAAGTGAAATGCACTCTGAGGGAATGTTGATGGAACCGATCCTGACGACCTTAGCAGAGACAAGGACAAAGGGGACATGATTACTGTATGCATACTCCCGAGAGGAATTGATAGGGCAGAAAATGACAGATTGTTATAATTAAGAGGGCCAGAACGAAGGGGACGAAGGTAGAGGATGGAGACATAGATGAGCCATTGGGATGTAAGGAAGTATTACTATATTCTTAGGGTGTCTGAGAAGTGGAATGCTTGGAAGAGGAAGTGGTGGAGGCAGATTCAATACACAGCTTCAAGAGTATATATGATGTCTTAAGAGGCCCGAATTCAATGATGCCGATGAGAGTAGTCCTAGTAGGCGGTGCCAGGAGCTGAGTCTTGATTCTTTCGAGAAAAAATGGTGAGTATACATACAGAAAAAAAAGCAATGTGTCTATCGACAAGTGCCCTTGACAACCGGTAATACATACATACATGTATACACAAAAATACAAACACACACACACACACACACACACACACACACACACACACAGACAAATAGGTGAGTACACACAAAAAAAAAACACAAATAGGTGAATACACACATACACGCCAAGTAATGGGCAGACTGGATATTCCTCCGCTGTAAGATTGATTTCTACACAGTACCACGAAGGAAAAAAAATAAGCAAACCGGAGAAACAGACACAAATAACACTAAAAGTATTAGAACATATATACAATGTATGAATGACACACAAATGTGAGTGTGTTACTACTTTCATCGTAATATTTTTTCTTATTTTTTTATCACGTGATTTATAATGATTTCGTCCTAAAATGTCAAGGTAAAGGAAAAAATCAAGATGGGTAAGGATAATAAGAGGTTCCACACGCCACTCTACTAGGACACACTGTTCCTACTAAGACTAACTCATGTCAATATTCAAGAACGAGCGCAAAATGCAGGAGCGGTGCAGGAAGAGGAGACATGATCATGAACGTCTAAATATTTCGAAGAAAAACAGAAAATTGACGTTGGAAAAACGTTTTACGTTACAATAATAAAAAAAGTAAAAGCCGAGCTTGACTCGGGTCAGGTCAACTGACAAAATTAAGAGGTAGTCCATGAATCAGAGTTCAGCATTTGCAAATTATGCTCATTACAAAGGAGAACTACAGACCTAAAAATAGGGAAAGTACCCGGCACTCTCTATGACAACACAATTTCTCAGCCGGACCTGAGGGAATACAAATATCACCAGCAACTCTCTCCAAGAGCACATTGGTTCCCGTAAAAGTCTCTTTCGAGAATGGAAGGGAACTCTTCGTCCGCACGGTTTGATCAGCACCCATGGCACGTAGGAAGGAGATGGGACGGGGTGCGACCACAGTGTCATCCAACGTCACTCTTCCTAGATACAAATCATCTCAGTTTCCATCCTGTCACTGGGGTTCGTACTATGATCTGGGTCTTGTACATCAATACATAACATGAGAGGGCTACTGTCAGCCTGTGCTCTTCCCGAGATGTTTGGTATCAGAATAGTTAGAGATAAATGGTATAAAATGCCAACTTGATGGAAAAAAATAGACACAAATGCAGCATAATCCGATCCTTTATTGACTACGTTTCGTCCACACAGGGGGGCTTTATGTGTATATATATATATATATATATATATATATATATATATATATATATATATATATATATATATATATATATATATATATATATATATAGGGAGAATAGTGACGCGAAGAGTCAGGTGGGGAATGCTGAGAAGAGGCTGGATATGAGAAAGACTTGGCCGGTGTTGTCAAATATTTGTTATGTAGGATAACGAAGTTTCCTGGGAAGAGGTTCAGCTACATTGTAAAAGTCATTGTTCTGGTTGAAATTGTTGGATATACAGATTAGTGATGATTCCATTATACTGCTTTTGTGTATTTTCCATCCTAGCAGTTATTTACTGTGCATAGAACAATTAACCATAACTTTGAGTACTATATCGCGGAATGCAAATCAAACTAACCAGAAAGTAATTTTGGGCAATTCGAGTCAAAATGAAAAACTTCAAGAATTATTAATTAAAGTGATACGGAGACTTACGATCACTTAAACCAAAATTCTCTTGAAGATACTGTTCAACAGATTTTTAAACATGATTATATTTTTATAAACATCAAAACTATTTCTGGAAGTCTACCAGCTCAGATTGGTAGGATGATCTATGATACCCATCCTAAGTGAAATAATATAGGGAAAACTAGAACTCTTTATGTTCCCACTATGCAACTCACAGACTAAGGTACCATCACACTGTTAATTTTTTGTTTACTAAAGACAACAGAGACACCTCACCCCCCCCCCCCCCCCCCCGTCTTCTAAGTACATGATCTGAAGTGCTGTTATTTATTTGCTCCTTTTCTACGGCATTTTTCTTTTAAAATTTATTTATTTGTGATTCACGGAATCCTCGCTTCGTAGTCATTAAATATTGGAAAATCATAAAGTGTTGGCCGTTTTCCTCTATTTTTTCCCCAGCTCCCGTGGTTAATTTAGCGTACCAGTTCCACGCTGTAGTTTACGTGAATTGCGTTCATTTCCCATGATGACAAGCTATCATCCGCTATAGTTCACGTAATCACCGCCGTCAATATACCTCCCGCCGACACAACCGTTGCATCCACTTATGAAAATGATCCTTACGCGATGTGTCCACTTTCCCACTCCTTTGTTTATCAAAAGTTAGTCATATAGAATCAAATCCAGATTTTTATGAAATTCATTTGGCTTGACTGGATCCACTGTTCTCCCAAATAAGTAAATAGTCTCTTTTCAATACTTAAGTACCACAAAGTTCTACAGGTGGCAACCCACACACCTGTACAGGTGTAGAGGTGTGTGGATTGCCACCTGGTGAACCCTGGCTCATTGTAGTGCAGGTGTAGAGGTGTAGGATTGCCACCTGGTGAACCCTGGTTCATCGTAGTGCAGGTGTAGAGGTGTGTGGATTGCCACCTGGTGAACCCTGGTTCATCGTAGCTGAGGTGCGGGGTTGTCACTGGTAAGTGCAAATGTAAATCCTTGTTTACAAAAGCTGTTACGTTCACCAAAGTGCTAAATTTCATTGGATTCGATGCACTGTTATTCACAACTTTGTTCCAGCACTCTTCTGGCACTTTCCAACTCACTCACTCTCACTCACACACTCTCACTCACACACTCTCACTCATACACTCACACTCACTCACACACACTCACACACTCTCATACACTCATCTGCTAACACACTCACTTCTCACTCATACACTAATCTTTCTCACACACACACTCACTTCTCTTCTGCACTTACACTTAGCTTGCACACACACACACACACACACACACACACACACACACACACACACACACACACACACACACACACACACACACACACACACACACACACACACAAACACACACACACACACACACACACACGGACTGACGACACTGGAGGACAGAAGGGTCAGGAGAGACATGATAACGACATACAAGATACTGCGGGGAATAGACAAGGTGGACAGAGATAGGATGTTCCAGAGAGGGGACACAGGGACAAGGGGTCACAACTGGAAGCTGAAGACTCAGACGAGTCACAGGGACGTTAGGAAGTATTTCTTCAGTCATAGAGTCGTCAGGAAGTGGAATAGCCTAGCAAGTGAAGTAGTGGAGGAAGGAACCATACATAGTTTTAAGAAGAGGTATGACAAAGCTCAGGAAGCAGAGAGGGAGAGGACCTAGTAGCGATCAGTGAAGAGGCGGGGCCAGGAGCTGAGTCTCGACCCCTGCAACCACAATTAGGTGAGTACAGACACACACACACACACACACACACACACACACACACACACACACACACACACACACACACACACACACACACACACACACACACACACATATGCATACATACACGCATACAAGCTTGCATTTATACAGGCGCCTGTGGGGGCCAGGAACAGGTGAGCAGGAAGGAGAAACCAAGGAAGGAACACTCCACGGGAAGGAACTAAAACACATCAGAGGATGCAATGGGAGTCACAGTGGGAGGTGGAAAGAGAGTTATCAGTTTGTGTCTATGAGCTAGACGAAGCTAAAGGGGAAACTTATGATGAAAGAAAGCAGGAGGAGAAAAAAGCGATTGAAGGTATCATGAAGGTGATAGGCGAGGGGGACATGACCCAGATGGAAAATTTTCGGAGAATTGGGTGGTTCACAAAGAAAAGGAATCGGCCTCTCAAAGTAATTTTCAAGGCAGAATCAACCCGAACCATGATCCTGCAGGAGAAAGCACGGCTGAGAGGCAAACAGGAGTTCATGAGCGTGTACCTCGATCGAGACAGAACACAGGAAGAAGGGATGATGATGAAAGGGAGAGTGCAAAAACGAAAGGAGAAATGGGAGGAAATGAAAAAGGAGAGAAGAATAACTCAGGAACAAGTGGAAGGACAAACACACACCCCAGAAACACCTGCAGAAGCACTCCAGCCACGACAACCCCAAGGCAACTGAACGATCCAAACCAACCATCACACACCGATCCCTCTGTTCCCACCCCCTGCACCACAGTTACAGTATTAGAACAGAAGTTGAAGGTTTGGTATACAAATGCGGATGGATTAACGAATAAACATGAAGAATGGCAAGAAAGAATCAATGAGAAGTCCCCAGACATCATAGCAGTTACAGAAACAAAACTCACGGAGACAATAACAGATGCAATCTTCCCACCAGGATACCAGATCATGAGGAAAGATAAGTGGGGCAGAGGGTGAGGAGGGGTTGCTCTGCTCGTAAAAAACAGATGGAAATTCGAGAAAATGGAAGGCATAGACGAGAGGGGAGAAAGAGACTGCAGAGTAGGTACACTTCAGTCTGGGGAGCACAAGGTGGTCATTGCAGTGATGTATAATCCACCACAGAACTGCAGGAGGACAAGAGAGGAATATGAAGAGAGCAACAGAGCAATGGTGGACACATTTGCTGAGGTGGCAAGAAGAGCTCACTCCAGCAGATCAAAGTTGCTGGTTATGGGGGATTTCAACCACAGGGAGATTGATTGGGAAAACCTGGAGCCACATGGGGGTCCCTAAACAGGGAGAACCAAGATGTTGGACGTGGTGCTGGAAAACCTCATGCACCAACATGTTAAGGACACTACCAGAGTGAGAGGGGAGGATGAACCAGCAAGATTGGACCTTGTGTTCACCCTGTGCAGTTCAGACATTGAGGACATCACGTATGAGAGTCCCCTAGGAGCTAGCGACCACGTGGTTCTGTGCTTTGAATACATAGTAGAGTTGCAAGTGGAGAGAGTCACAGGAGTGGAATGGGAAAAACCTGACTAGAAAAGAGGGGACTACATAGGGTTGAGGAACTTCCTGCGGGAGGTTCCGTGGGACAGAGAACTGGCAGGAAAGCCAGTAAACGAAATGATAGAATATGTAACAACAAACTGCAAGGAGGCAGTGGAAAGGTTTATTCACAAGGGCAACAGAAACAATGGGAAGACCAGAACGAGCCCCTGGTTTACCCGACGGTGTAAGGAGGCAAAAACAAAGTGCAATAGAGAATGGAAAAAGTACAGAAGGCAGAGAACACACGAAAGTAGGGAGATAAGTCGCAGAGCCAGGAACGAGTATGCACAGGTAAGGAGGGAGGCCCAGCGACAGTATGAAAATGACATAGCATCGAAAATCAAGACTGACCCGAAACTGTTGTATAGCCACATCAGGAGGAAGACAACAGTCAAAGACCAGGTGATCAGATTGAGGACAGAAGGTGGAGAACTCACAAGAAATGATCAGGAGGTATGTGAGGAGCTAAACAGGAGATTTAAGGAAGTTTTTACAGTAGAGACAGGAAGGGCTGTGGGAAGACAGCACAGAAGGGAACATCAAGAGGGAATATACCAACAAGTGTTGGATGACATACGAACAACCGAGGAGGAGGTGCGGAAGCTGCTAAGTGACCTTGATACCTCAAAGGCGATGGGACCGGATAACATTTCCCCATGGGTCCTTAGAGAAGGAGCAGAGATGCTGTGCGTGCCCCTAACCACAATCTTCAACAAATCCCTTGAAACTGGGCAACTACCTGAGAAATGAAAGACAGCAAATGTAGTCCCCATATTTAAGAAAGGAAACAGAAATGAGGCACTAAATTACAGACCTGTGTCTCTGACATGTATTGTGTGCAAAGTTATGGAGAAGATTATCAGGAGGAGAGTGGTGGAACACCTGGAACAGAACAGGATTATAAATGAAAACCAGCATGGGTTCATGGAAGGCAAATCCTGTGTCACAAACCTCCTGGAGTTTTATGACACTGTAACAGAAGTAAGACACGAGAGAGAGGGGTGGGTTGATTGCGTTTTCCTAGACTGCAGGAAGGCCTTTGACACAGTTCTCCACAAGAGATTAGTGCAGAAGCTGGAGAATCAGGCGCATATAACAGGGAGGGCACTGCAATGGATCAGGGAATACCTGACAGGGATGCAGCAACGAGTCATGGTACGTGAAGAGGTATCACAGTGGGCGCCTGTGACGAGCGGGGTCCCACAGGGGTCAGTTCTAGGACCAGTGCTATTTTTGATATATGCGAACGACATGATGGAAGGAATAGACTCTGAAGTGTCCCTATTCGAAGATGATGTGAAGTTGATGAGAAGAATTAAATCGGATGAGGATGAGGCAGGACTGCAAAGAGACCTGGACAGGGTGGACATGTGGTCCAGAAACTGGCTTCTCGAATTCAATCCTGTCAAATGCAAAGTCATGAAGATTGGGGAGGGGCAAAGAAGACCGCAGACAGAGTATAGGCTAGGTGGACAAAGACTACAGACCTCACTCAGGGAGAAAGACCTTGGGATGACCATAACACCGAGCACGTCACCGGAGGCACACATCAACCAAATAACTGCTGCAGCATACGGGCGCCTGGCAAACCTGAGAATAGCGTTCCGATACCTTAATAAGGAATCGTTCAAGACACTGTACACTGTGTATGTTAGGTCCATATTGGAGTATGCAGCACCAGCCTGGAACCCACACCTGGTCAAGCACGTCAAGAAGTTAGAGAAAGTACAAAGGTTTGCAACAAGGCTAGTCCCAGAGCTCAGGGGAATGTCGTACGAGGAAAGGTTGAGGGAAATAGGACTGATGACACTGGAGGACAGAAGGGTCAGGGGAGACATGATAACGACATACAAGATACTGCGGGGAATAGACAAGGTGGACAGAGATAGGATGTTCCAGAGAGGGGACACAGAAACAAGGGGTCACAACTGGAAGCTGAAGACTCAGACGAGTCACAGGGACGCGTTAGGAAGTATTTCTTCAGTCATAGATTCGTCAGGAAGTGGAATAGCCTAGCAAGTGAAGTAGTGGAGGTAGGAACCATACATAGTTTTAAGAAGAGGTATGACAAAGCTCCAGAAGCAGAGAGGAAGAGGACCTAGTAGCGATCAGTGAAGAGGCGGGACCAGGAGCTGAGTCTCGACCCCTGCAACCACAATTAGGTGAGTACAATTAGGTGAGTACATACGTGCAAATGCATACACCACACAAATCCACATACAAAACAGGCCAAGTGTCTGTCGACAAGTGCCTTTGACAAGTGGTAGCTAACTAACACACACAGGATATCAGATCCTGAGGAAAGATAGAGGAAGCAGAGAGGGAAGAAGAGTTGCACTTCTGAACAAAAACCGGTGGGGATTTGAGGGAAAGGAAAGAATGAACATAATGGGCGAAACGGACTACATAGTAAGAACAATTCGGTCTGGAGGCCCTAAGGTGCTAATTGCAGTAATGTACAACCCGCCACAGAACAGCAGGAGGCCAAGAGAAGAATATGAAGAGAGCAACAGAGCAATGGTGGACACACTAGCTGAGGTGGCCAGAAGGGCTCACATGGGTAGGGCAAAGTTACTAGTTATGGGTGATTTCAATCACAAGGAGAATGGCTAAGAAAACCTTCAGCCTCACAGATTACCCGAAAAATGGTTAGAGAAGATGATGGTGATACTGGAAAACTTCATGTATCAACATGTTACTGACACTACCAGAGAGAGAGAGAGAGAGAGAGAGAGAGAGAGAGAGAGAGAGGAGAGGTTGAACCAGAAAAACTGGACCTCGTATTCACCTTGAGTACTTCAGACATCCAGGACATCACATACGAAAGGCCCCTCGGAGCTAGTGATCACATGGTTCTGAGCATCGAATACATAATATTCGAAGTGGAGAGGGAAGCAGGAGTAGGATGGGAGAAACCAAACTACAAAAGAGGGGACTACACATGCATGAGGAATTTCCTGCAAGAGGTTCAGTGGGAAAGAGAATGGGTGGGAAAATCAATAAGCGAAATGGACTACGTGACAACAAAATGCAAGGAAGCAGACAAGAAGTTTGTTCCCAAGGGAAGACCAGAACGAGCGCTTGATTCACCCAAATGTGTAGAGAGGCAAAACTAAGTGCGCTAGAAAATGTAAAAAGTACAGATGACAAAGTACCCAGGAAAATTAAAAGATTAGTCGAAGAGCCAGAAACGAATATGCACAGATAAGAAGAGAGCCTCAGCGACAATTCGAAAATGACATAGCATCGAAAGCCAAATCTGACCCGAAGCTGTTGTACAGCCACATCAGGAAGAAAACAATAGTCAACGACCAGGTAATCAGGCTGAGGAAGGAAGGAGAGAAGTTCACAAGAAACGCTCGAGAAGTATGTGAGAAGCCCAATATGAGATTTAAAGAAGTATTTACAATGAAGACAGGAAGGACTCCTGAAAGCTGGAATGGTAGGGGTACACCAATAGTGCTGGACGAAACACAAAACGGAGGAGGAGGTGAAGATGCTGCTTAGTGAACTAGATACCGCAAAGGTGGTGGGACCGGACAAAATCTCTCCGTGGATCCTTAGGGAGGGAGCAGAGACACTGTGTGTACCACTAACAACAATCTTCAACATATCCATTAAAGCTGGGCAACTACCTGAGGTGTGGAAGACGGCAAATATAGTCCCAGTTTTAAAGAAAGGTGATAAACATGAGGCATTAAACTACAGACCAGTGTCACTGACATGTATAGTATTCAAAGTCATGGAGAAGATTATCAGGAGAGTGGTTGAGCACCTAGAAAGGAACAAGTTTATACACGACAACCAGTATGGTTTCAAGGAAGATAAATATTGTATAATAAACTTACTGGAGTTTTATAACAAGATAACAGAAGTAAGACAAGAGAGAGAGGGGTGAGGAGATTGCATTTTCTTGGACTTCAAGAAGGTTTTCGATACAGTTCCACACAAGAGATTAGAGGAAAAGCTAGTGGATCAGGCACGCATAACAGGGAAGACACTACAATGGATCGGAGAATTCCTGACAGGGAGGCAACAACGAGTTATGGTATGCAACAAGGTGTTAGAGTGGGAACCTGTGGCGAGCGAGGTTCCACAGGGATCAGTCCCAGGACCGGTGCTGTTTTTGGTATATGTGAATGACATGCCGGAGGGGATAGACTCAGAAGTGTTGATGTTTGCGGATGATGTGAAGTTAATGAGAAGAATTACATCGGATGAGCATCAGACAGGACTACAAAGGGACCTGGACAGGCTGCAAGCCTGGTCCAGCAAGTGATTCCTGGAGTTCAACCCCACCAAATGCAAAGTCATGAAGATCGGGGAAGGGCATAGAAGACCACAGACAGAATACAGGCTAAGGGGTCAAATACTACAAACCTCACTCAAGGAAAAGAATCTTGGGGTGAGTATAATACCAAGCACATCTCCTGAGGTACACATCAACCAGATAACTGCTGCAGCATATGGGCGCCTGGCAAACCTAAGAATAGCGTTCCGATACCTTAGTAAGGAATCGTTCAAGACTCTGTACACCGCGTACGTCAGGCCCATATTGGAGTATGCAACACCAGTTTGAAACCCACACCTGTCAAGCAAGTCAAGAAATTAGAGAAAGTGAAAAGGTTCGCAATAAGACTAGTCCCGGAGCAGCTAAGGGGAATGTCCTACGAAGGATGATTAAGGAAAATCGACCTGACGACATTGGAGGACAAAAGGGATAGGGATGACATTATAATGACATATAAAATACTGAGAGGAATTGACAAAGTGGACAGAGACAGGATGTTCCAGAGATGGGACACAACAACAAGGGGTTACAATTGGAAGTTAAAGACTCAGATGAGTCAGAGGGATATTAGGAAGTATTTCTTCAGCCTCAGAATTGTCAGCAAGTGGAACAGCCTGGAAAGTGATGTAGTGAAGGCAGGATCCATACATAGCTTTAAAAAGCGGTATGATAAAGCTCATGGAGCAGAGGGAAAGAGAGAGGACTTAGTACCGACCAGTGAAGAGGCGGGGCCAGGAGCTATGACTCGACTCCTGCAGCCACAGTTAGGTGAGTACAATTAGGTGAGCGCACACATACACACACACACACACAATGGAATGGAAGAAATATAGAATGCAAAGGACCCAGGAGAACAAGGAGAGCAGTCGTAGAGCCAGAAACGAATATGCACAGATAGAAAGGGAGGCCCAAAGACAATATGAAAACGACATAGCAGCGAAAGCCAAATCTGACCCGAAACTGTTATACAGCCACATCAGGAGGAAAACAACAGTCAAGGACCAGGTAATCAGGCTAAGGAAGGAAGGAGGAGAGACAACAAGAAATGACCGTGAAGTATGTGAGGAACTCAATAAGAGATTCAAAGAAGTGTTCACAGAGGAGACAGAAGGGACTCCAGAAAGACGGGGAGGTGGGGCATACCACCATGTGCTGGACACAGTGCACACAACCGAGGAAGAAGTGAAGAGGCTTCTGAGTGAGCTAGATACCTCAAAGGCAATGGGGCCAGATAACATCTCCCCATGGGTATTGAGAGAGGGAGCAGAGGCGCTATGTGTACCCCTAACAACAATATTCAATACATCTATCGAAACAGGGAGATTGCCTGAGGCATGGAAGACAGCAAATGTAGTCCCAATCTTTAAAAAATGAGACAGACATGAAGCACTAAACTACAGACCAGTGTCACTGACATGTATAGTATGCAAAATCATGGAGAAGATTATCAGGAGAAGAGTGGTGGAACACCTAGAAAGGAATGATCTCATCAACAGCAGCCAACATGGTTTCAGGGACGGGAAATCCTGTGTCACAAACCTACTGGAGTTCTATGACATGGTGACAGCAGTAAGACAAGAGAGAGAGGGGTGGGTGGATTGCATATTCTTGGACTGCAAGAAGGCGTTTGACACAGTTCCACACAAGAGATTGGTGCAAAAACTGGAGGACCAAGCAGGGATAACAGGGAAGGCACTACAATGGATCAGGGAATACTTGTCAGGAAGACAGCAGCGAGTCATGGTACGTGGCGAGGTGTCAGAGTGGGCACCTGTGACCAGCGGGGTCCCACAGGTGTCAATCCTAGGGCCAGTGCTGTTTCTGGTATTTGTGAACGACATGACGGAAGGAATAGACTCTGAGGTGTCCCTGTTTGCAGATGACGTGAAGTTGATGAGAGGAATTCACTCGATCGAAAACCAGGCAGAACTACAAAGGGATCTGGACAAGCTGCAGACCTGGTCCAGCAATTGGCTCCTGGAGTTCAATCCCACCAAGTGCAAAGTCATGAAGATTGGGGAAGGGCAAAGAAGACCGCAGACGGAGTACAGTCTAGGGGGCCAGAGACTACAAACCTCACTCAAGGAAAAAGATCTTGGGGTGAGTATAACACCAGGCACATCTCCTGAAGCGCACATCAACCAAATAACTGCTGCAGCATATGAGCGCCTAGCAAACCTCAGAACAGCATTCCGATATCTTAATAAGGAATCGTTCAGGACCCTGTACACCGTGTTTGGAACCCACACCTAGCCAAGCACGTAAAGAAACTAGAGAAAGTGCAAAGGTTTGCAACAAGACTAGTCCGAGAGCTAAGAGGTATGTCCTACGAGGAGAGGTTAAGGGAAATCAACCTGACGACACTGGAGAACAGGAGAGATAGGGGGGACATGATAACGACATACAAAATACTGAGATGAATTGACAAGGTGGACAAACACAGGATGTTCCAGAGATTGGACACAGTAACAAGGGGACACAGTTGGAAGTTGAAGACACAGATGAATCACAGGGATGTTAGGAAATATTTCTTCAGCCACAGAGTAGTCAGGAAGTGGAATAGTTTGGGAAGCGATGTAGTGGACGCAGGATCCATACATAGCTTTAAGCAGAGGTATGATAAAGCTCACGGTTCAGGGAGAGTGACCTAGTAGCGATCAGTGAAGAGGCGGGGCCAGGAGCTCGGACTCGACCCCTGCAACCTCAACTAGGTGAGTACAACTAGGTGAGTACACATACATTCCCTTCTCATCTATTACTCAAACACATTTCACGTACACATTCGCCTCTCTAGCACACACTTACACACTCATGAAGCACTCACCTCATACCCACGCACTCTTCTAACACCCACGCACTAACCTCACACTCACACACTCACCTCACACCCATGCACTCACCTCACACCCACACACTAACCTCACACTCACACACTCACCTCACACCCGTGCACTCACCTCACACCCACGCACTAACCTCACACTCACACACTCACACTCACACACTCACCTCACACCCGTGCACTCACCTCACACCCACGCACTAACCTCACACTCACACACTCACCTCACACCCACGCACTCACCTCACACCCACACACTAACCTCACACTCACACACTCACCTCACACCCACGCACTCACCTCACACCCACGCACTAACCTCACACTCACACACTCACCTCACACCCACGCACTCACCTCACACCCACACACTAACCTCACACTCACACACTCACCTCACACCCACGCACTCACCTCACACCCACGCACTCACCTCACACCCACGCACTCACCTCACACCCACGCACTCACCTCACACCCACACACTAACCTCACACTCACACACTCACCTCACACCCACGCACTCACCTCACACTCACACACTCACCTCACACCCACGCACTCACCTCACACCCACGCACTCACCTCACACCCACGGACTAGCCTCACACTCACACACTCACCTCACACCCACGCACTAATCTCACACACACGCACTCACCTCACACCCACGGACTAGCCTCACACTCACACACTCACCTCACACCCACGCACTAACCTCACACTCACACACTCACCTCACACCCACGCACTCACCTCACACCCACACACTCACCTCACACCCACACACTCACCTCACACCCACGCACTCACCTCACACCCACACACTCACCTCACACTCACACACTCACCTCACACCCACGCACTCACCTCACACCCACACACTCACCTCACACTCACACACTCACCTCACACCCACACACTCACCTCACACCCACACACTCACCTCACACCCACGCACTCACCTCACACCCACACACTCACCTCACACTCACACACTCACCTCACACCCACGCACTCACCTCACACCCACACACTCACCTCACACCCACACACTCACCTCACACCCACGCACTCACCTCACACCCACACACTCACCTCACACTCACACACTCACCTCACACCCACGCACTCACCTCACACCCACACACTCACCTCACACCCACACACTCACCTCACACCCACACACTCACCTCACACCCACACACTCACCTCACACCCACACACTCACCTCACACCCACGCACTCACCTCACACCCACACACTCACCTCACACCCACGCACTCACCTCACACCCACACACTCACCTCACACCCACACACTCACCTCACACCCACACACTCACCTCACACCCACGCACTCACCTCACACCCACGCACTCACCTCACACCCACGCACTCACCTCACACCCACGCACTCACCTCACACCCACGCACTCACAATGTTATACAGACAACTGGCTCCAAGTTAATCTGTTTACAAAAACCTTCATGGCGGCACCATGCAGGTCACGGATTTCAAGACAAGAATTTCTCAGGATTTTTAAATATTTACAACACTCTCTACTTATGCTTCTGGCAATCTCTTCAACAAGTTTACCACTCGATTATGTAAGTTTACAATATCATTTAAGTTTATGAATCCTGTATTTTCCTGGGGTATATAAAAAGTTTTCTAAATCAAGATTATCATGGTATTTAATCATTTTAAATAATTATGTAACCTGTTATCTCTTAATGTTCACTTCGTAAGATTAAACAAATCCATATCTTTGAAATGGTTTTTATAAGGCTTACTTTTTGTCTTCCAGTTTGATTACTTCCAGTTTGTCAACGTCTTCTTCAAATATGGCTGTCAAAGGGCTCTACCTGGAGTCTACCTGGAGGGCATTCCGGGGATCAACGCTCCCGCGGCCCGGTCCACGACCAGGCCTCCCATTGGATCAGGGCCTGATCAATGACGCTGTTACTGCTGGCCGCACGCAATCCAACGTACGAATCACAGCCCGGCTGATCCGGCACCGTCTTTAGGTATCTGTCCAGCTCCCTCTTGAAGACAACCAAGTGTCTTCCGGTAATGCCCCTTATTGCTGGTGGGAGGCTGTTGAACAGTCTTGGGCCCTGGACACTTATTGTGTTTTCTCTTAGTGTACCAGTGACGCCCCTACTTTTCACTGGGGGTATGTTGCATCGCCTGCCAAGTATTTTACTTTCGTATGGAGTGATTGCTGTGTGCATATTAGGGACCAGTCCCTCCAGAATCTTCCAGGTATAGATTACGATATATCTCTCTCACTTGAGCTCTAGTGAGTACAAGTCAAGTGCTTCCAGGCGCTCCCAGTAGTTAAGGTGTTTGATGGAACTTATACGTACAGTAAAGGTTCTCTGTACATTCTCTAGTTCTGCAATTTCACCTGCCTTGAATGGGGATGTTAATGTACAGCAGTATTCCAGCCTAGAAAGAATAAGTGATTTAAAAAGAATCATCACTGGCTTAGCATCTCTTGTCTTGAATGTTCTCATTATCCATCCTATCAGTTTCCTAGCAGATGTGATAGTGGCATTGTTGTGGTCCTTGAAGGTGAGGTCTTCGGATATTACCACACCCAGGTCCTTCACATTACTTTTCTGCTCTATTGTGTGATTGGAGTTTGTAGTATATTCAGTCCTAGTTATTATATCCTCCAGTTTTCCATAACGGAGTAGTTGGAATTTGTCTTCATTGAACATCATATTGTTCTCTGTTGCCCATTGGAAAACTTGGTTTATATCTTCTTGGAGCTTTGCCGTGTCCTCAATGGATGACACTCTCATGCAGATCCTAGTATCGTCTGCAAAAGATGATACAGTGCTGTGGTTTACATCTCTGTCTATGTTTGATATGAGAATAAGGAACAGGATAGGTACGAGTACTGTGCCTTGTGGGATAGAGCTCTTCACTATGGCAGCATCTGATTTAACTCTAACACTACTCTTCGTGTGCGATTGGTTAGAAAGTTGAAGATCCATCTGCCTACTTTGCCGGTTATCCCATTAGCACGCATTTTGTGTGCTATTACACCATGGTCGCACTTGTCAAAGGCTTTTGCAAAGTCTGCGTATACTACATATGCATTCTGTTTGTTTTCCAGTGCATCTAGGACCATATCACAGTGGTCTAGCAGTTGCGAAAGGCAGGAGCGACCTGCTGTGAAACCATGTTGCCCTGAGTTGTGCAATTTTTGGGAGTCCAGGTGGTTGGCTATCCTGCTTCTTAGAACTCTTTCAATGATTTTTATGATGTGGGACGTTAACGCTATTGGTCTATAGTTCTTAGCTACTGCTTTGCTGCCACCCTTATGGAGTGGGGCTATATCCGTTGTTTTTAGTGACTGCGGAATCTCGCCTGTGTCTATGCTCCTTCTCCATAGCATACTTAGGGCCCGTGAGAGGGGTTTCTTGCAGTTTTTAATGAACACCGAGTTCCACGAGTCTGGGCCTGGGGCTGAGTGCATGGGCATGTCGTCGATGGCTTTCTCCAAGTCTTTAACCTGGAGGGGGATCATGACACAAGGTGAACTTTTCGGATCATAACTCAGAACGTTGCCCAGTGGAGCCTAAAATTCATCTGTTCTACTGATTTATTTCCTCAGTACAATGTTTACTTTGGCTTCAGATATATTAGTAAAGACAAAGATTGACTGAATATTTAGTTCCTCACTAAACTTCCTGTTCAGTTTCAATTTTGACACTACTACTCCCAGGACGTTTTAATTTACTCTCAACAGTTTTATGTTAGTTGAAGTATGGTTTAGCTGACGAACAATAAAAAAGATAAATACGGCAAAACGAGAACTTTATTACGTTACGCCTACACGAGATTTTACTCAATAAAGCTTCGTATATGTGAAATGGGCTAATAAAGGCCTTTTACTGTGCCTTTTTACCGGTTTTTTATGTTTTTCATCTAATATCTCGTCCTTATTTTTTATATTCTATCCCTTTCTATTATTAAAAGTTAAAATCATTTGCTATTTATTAGTACAGTTTATTAAGTTTTCTGACGGCTTTCAGATTTTAAAATTAAATGTAGTTTCTATATTCCATAACCTTTACTTAACAGACGAATTTTGGTATTGTATAAACAACTCGAAATGAATAAGTTTGTGTGAACTGTGAGATAAAAAAAACTCACTTGGTTCATTGTCGCTACTTAAGAACCACTTGAGTTATTACCACTGCAATAGAGCAGCAAATCACTTGGTTACAATTAAAAACCACTTGAGTTATTACCACTGCAATAGAGCAGCAAATCACTTAGTTACAATTAAAAACCACTTGAGTTATTACCACTGCAATAGAGCAGCAAATCACTTAGTTACAATTAAAAACCACTTGAGTTATTACCACTGCAATAGAGCAGCAAATCACTTGGTTACAATTAAAAACCACTTGAGTTATTACCACTGCAATAGAGCAGCAAATCACTTAGTTACAATTAAAAACCACTTGAGTTATTACCACTGCAATAGAGCAGCAAATCACTTAGTTACAATTAAAAACCACTTGAGTTATTACCACTGCAATAGAGCAGCAAATCACTTGGTTACAATTAAGAACCACTTGAGTTATTACCACTGCAATAAAGCAGCAAATCACTTGGTTACAATTAAGAACCACTTGAGTTATTACCACTGCAATAAAGCAGCAAATCACTTGGTTACAATTAAGAACCACTTGAGTTATTACCACTGCAATAAAGCAGCAAATCACTTAGTTACAATTAAAAACCACTTGAGTTATTACCACTGCAATAAAGCAGCAAATCACTTAGTTACAATTAAAAACCACTTGAGTTATTACCACTGCAATAAAGCAGCAAATCGCTTAGTTACAATTAAAAACCACTTGAGTTATAACCACTGCAATAGAGCAGCAAATCACTTGGTTACAATTAAAAACCACTTGAGTTATTACCACTGCAATAGAGCAGCAAATCACTTGGTTACAATTAAAAACCACTTGAGTTATTACCACTGCAATAAAGCAGCAAATCACTTAGTTACAATTAAAAACCACTTGAGTTATTACCACTGCAATAAAGCAGCAAATCGCTTAGTTACAATTAAAAACCACTTGAGTTATTACCACTGCAATAGAGCAGCAAATCACTTGGTTACAATTAAAAACCACTTGAGTTATTACCACTGCAATAGAGCAGCAAATCACTTGGTTACAATTAAAAACCACTTGAGTTATTACCACTGCAATAAAGCAGCAAATCACTTAGTTACAATTAAAAACCACTTGAGTTATTACCACTGCAATAAAGCAGCAAATCACTTTGTTACAATTAAAAACCACTTGAGTTATTACCACTGCAATAAAGCAGCAAATCACTTAGTTACAATTAAAAACCACTTGAGTTATTACCACTGCAATAAAGCAGCAAATCGCTTAGTTACAATTAAAAACCACTTGAGTTATTACCACTGCAATAGAGCAGCAAATCACTTGGTTACAATTAAAAACCACTTGAGTTATTACCACTGCAATAGAGCAGCAAATCACTTGGTTACAATTAAAAACCACTTGAGTTATTACCACTGCAATAGAGCAGCAAATCACTTGGTTACAATTAAAAACCACTTGAGTTATTACCACTGCAATAGAGCAGCAAATCACTTGGTTACAATTAAAAACCACTTGAGTTATTACCACTGCAATAGAGCAGCAAATCACTTAGTTACAAGAAAATTTACCTCAGTACATAAAAGCAAAGAATTAAGTTAACGATCTCTTTGATATAGTCAATCTTCTTGTCCTTTGTGACACTCGGTGCCACCTTGTAAATGTTCTCAATTCTAATGTTTGTTTTTTTTACAGAACAGCTGTTCTTCTCACCACCAGCTCTGGAGATTTAAAAATAAAACTTCGGTCAGATAAGCAAGACATGTGGTAGCGTTTAACATGCGCTTATATCATGCACATCATTATATTACTTTAGATGGGTTTCTTGGAAAAAAAAAAGATTGAACGAAGAAAAGTATATAATTTTCTATTTTTCTTTGCATTCTTTAGTTTGACGGAGACTTCTTAGAATGGCTTTTAACCATCTCATGGTAAACAGTTCCTCACTTTTAACCTTCTCATGGTAAACAGTTCCTCACTTTTAACCTTCTCATGGTAAACAGTTCCTCACTTTTGACCTTCTCATGGTAAACAGTTCCTCACTTTTAACCTTCTCATGGTAAACAGTTCCTCACTTCTCATGGTAAACAGTTCCTCACTTTTGACCTCATAATAAACAGTTCCTCACTTTTAACCTTCTCATGGTAAACAGTTCCTCACTTTTAACCTTCTCATGGTAAACAGTTCCTCACTTTTAACCTTCTCATGGTAAACAGTTCCTCACTTTTGACCTTCTCATGGTAAACAGTTCCTCACTTTTGACCTCATAATAAACAGTTCCTCACTTTTAACCTTCTCATGGTAAACAGTTCCTCACTTTTGACCTTCTCATGGTAAACAGTTCCTCACTTTTGACCTTCTCATGGTAAACAGTTCCTCACTTTTAACCTTCTCATGGTAAACAGTTCCTCACTTTTAACCTTCTCATGGTAAACAGTTCCTCACTTTTAACCTTCTCATGGTAAACAGTTCCTCACTTTTAACCTTCTCATGGTAAACAGTTCCTCACTTTTAACCTTCTCATGGTAAACAGTTCCTCACTTTTAACCTTCTCATGGTAAACAGTTCCTCACTTTTAACCTTCTCATGGTAAACAGTTCCTCACTTTTGACCTCATGATAAACAGTTCCTCACTTTTGACCTCATGATAAACAGTTCCTCACTTTTGACCTCATGATAAACAGTTCCTCACTTTTGACCTCATGATAAACAGTTCCTCACTTTTGACCTCATAGTAAACAGTCCCTCACTCTTGGTCTATTCCATGACACACTTGTCTTTAAGAGGGAACTTGGCGGTCATACCTTTGATATAGTTTTGATGAGTTTCGGGAGTTTTTGTTGTACTGATGCTTGCCTGGTCAACCAGGCTGTTGCTGCTGGTGGCTTGCTGGCCCGGTTGATGTGGCACCTGGTGAAGATAATTGTCCGGTTTCTTCTTGAAGACTTCTACACTTGCTCCTCCAGACAGTTCCTGATCAGCCACTGGACTGCGTGTTGCTATCATCAATAGGCTGGCTGATCAGGTCAGCAGGCAAGTGGCCTGTTTCGGGACCAGGCCGTGAAGGCGATGATCCAAGGAACCATCAACTCCGACTACCGAGGTTACAGACATCACGTCTCATAACTGAATCACCGAACTACAACACCCAACATTAAGAATTGAGACACTTGGGCAGCATTTGGGAAGCTTTATTCTGGAAACGTTTCGCCAGCTAGTGGCTTCTTCAGTCCAATGCAGAAAATGGTGAAAAATGTTGAGGAATTTGAGGTAATCAGTACCTCAGCCTGGAGTCGATGTGTTGAGTCCCTCAGTCTTGATGGATATGCAGCATATTCGCGATTCTCGAATGTCGGTTTTATGAACCATTTATACACACAACATGACTTTCAAATTGAAAGATCTCTTGATCCAAGATACTGGAGCGCTCTCTCTCCCTTTCCTCTGATCAAACCTGACCATTCATCCCCTTGGTGCTGTATGATTCCTAGCATATTCTTGGGAAAGCATTGAATCCGTCATAATAGGACTGGGAAAAGGATGACAATTAGATTTAATCCGATGGACTGGAGGGTAGCTCTAATACCGACGTTTTATTAGTTTTATCTCACCCTAAATGTTGGTAATGAAATGAGCTGAGTTCTCCCTTTAACATAGAAGTGGTCGTCTCCTCCACTTAAGGGGATAAATAATAGCTTAAGGGAATAAACAATAGCTTAAGGAGACAAATAGCAGCTTAATGGGATAAACAATAGCTTAAGGGGATGAACAACAGCTTAAGTGGATAAACAATAGCTTAAGCAACAGTTAGTACCTGGCTACGATCATTTATCAAAGCGAGGCCTGGAGGGCGTGCTGTTAAGTGCCTTGCAAGGAGACACTTTCAAACTTTTGATCCGGTGATATCCTCAGTTTTTCTTCACACTTTCCGGTCTTCCTTTACAAGGAGTGTTATTACCAGAGCTCATTTTTAACGCTGACTCCGCTTCTACCTGCTGGCTGCCAGGCTGACTGGTTGGCTCTCCGGCCGACTGGCTGGCCAGCTTTCAGCGGTTTGGCCGACGGGCTTGCTAGCTGATTTGCTGGCTGGCCAGCCGGGTAACTAACTGGCTGGCTGGCTGGCTTCCAGTAACAACCTCCCCAGCTGTACTGACTGAAGCATACCTACCTTCTCTACATGGACCATGGGCCAAAAGGGGTCCATGGACGTTTACTGACTCACACAGGAGAGTGGAGACGAGTGTACATTCCAGCGGCTATTCTGAAAAATCACATTCATCCATTATATTTTATCGTTAGACTTCGTTCCTTAGTAGATGAGTAGCAATTGCTACTACAGAATTAACGGAATTTTTTACAGTGAAATTTTCATATTCTTAATCATTGTAATTGTTAATTTGGGCTGAGCAGGATATATATATATCGTCATTGCCAGTTATTTTTCAGCAAGCTGTTTTCGTGCATTAAATGTGCGGGTTAGTGTGTGTGTGTGTGTGTGTGTGTGTGTGTGTGTGTGTGTGTGTGTGTGTGTGTTTGTGTGTGTGTGTGTATATATATATATATATATATATATATATATATATATATATATATATATATATATATATATATATATATATATATATATATATGTCGTGCCGAATAGGCAGAACTTGCGATCTTGGCTTAAATAGCAACGTTCATCTTGCTATATAGGACAAGTGAAAATTTGTGTATGCAATAATTTCGCCAAAATCATTCTGAACCTAACGAAAAAAATATATTTCATTGTGTTTGTTTAGTATTAAATTATTGTAAACAAATCTAAAATATATGTAGTTGGGTTAGGCTAAAATATATTGCTCTTGTTATAATAAGGTTAGGTAAGTTTTCTAAGTTCCTTTTGGTGCAAAATTATAAATTTTTACATTAACATTAATGAAAAAAATATATCTTTAAACGTATAAGAGAAAATTTTAGAAAGGATTTAATTTTAAATGAGTTCTTTCTAATTGACCAGTTTTACATATTCGGCACGACATATATATATATATATATATATATATATATATATATATATATATATATATATATATATATATATATATATATATATATATATATATATAATTTCTACTCATATTCTAGGAAGTAAATTTTGTGCGTACTTCTCAGTGGTATCATGTAATGATTGATGCCACTTTGAAAGCTCAATCAAATAGATGATTATCTTCAATCTCATCGGGAACAGTCGAATGATTCTGGAAAAAATGCAATATTTTCAGTATTGACTTTCCTCTGCCAATTGTCTAGCTTGTCAAGCAGTGCACGAAGACAATAGGTGGAGTGAAACAATACTGTAGACTTGCTTTGAAGCCTGAGATTAAATTTATTTAGTTGGTAGGTCTGCAGACGTGGCTCCCACTATACATCATTGAAGAAATTCAGAAAATCATCCTTGCCTTTTATTTCCTATGATCGATTGTTAAACAATCGATTCAAAATACCACTCCTGGAAAGCCGTGGCACCGTGGGGTAAAATATGAGAAATTCATGTCCTGAATTCATGTCTTTGCAGAGTTGCTTGAAAGGCAGAGAGCCGTAAGCTGCTGCTCTTAACAAGTTGACACTTGTCATCACTGCTTCCACATCTCGCAAAGCGTATTAGGAAGAGTATTTGATGACGCTTCAAAAGGATGAATGATGCAATTCATTTCCATACATTCCAGCTCACTGGTGTCCAGTCTGTACAAACTCCCAGCCAATTTACCTAAGTGATATCGCTACCTGTGAAGAAAACGTCCAGCTGCTTTTCTGTTATATGTACAGCTGTCCTGATGGTTTGAAGTTGTTTGCAAGTTGTTTGCAAGTTGTTTCAAGTTGTTTGCAAGTTGTTTCAAGTTGTTTGCAAGTTGTTTCAAGTTGTTTGCAAGTTGTTTCAAGTTGTTTGCAAGTTGTTTCAAGTTGTTTGCAAGTTGTTTCAAGTTGTTTGCAAGTTGTTTCAAGTTGTTTGCAAGTTGTTTCAAGTTGCGTACAAAACAGATATTCATCCTGGAAACATTAATACATTAATATTAACAGAGAACATTAACACTTAGCAGTATTAAGAGAGAATATTAACACTTAGCAATATTAAAAAAATTGGTTAAAATATTAATATATCTCTATATTAACACAGTATTATATGGATCAGTATTACTTCGAAACAGTGATAATAAAACATTATTAACACAACAGTAATAACACAATATTAACACAACAGTATTAACGCAACAGTAATAACACAGGAGTAATAACACAACAGTAATAATGCAGCAGTTTTAACGCAACAGTAATAACACAACAGTACTAACGCAACAGTAATAATGCAGCAATAATAGCACAACAGTATTAACAACAGTAATGACAACAGTATTAACACAACAATAATAATGCAACAGTAATAGCAGAACAGTATTAACATAATGGTAACAATACAGTATTAACACATGAGTAATAACAGCAGTATTAATAGCAAAGTAATAACACCACAATACAACAGTAATAACACAACAGTAATAACAGTAATATCAACAGTAATAATAAGAGTAATAACAAGAGTAATAGCACGGAACACAACACAGCAATATTCTCACTTAACAAAAAATTAAAACAAACACAATAACTTTTTTTCCTGTACTAGTAGACATATTTCCGGATATTTATCAGCAATCCTTGCTAATGGACAAATATATGTAATATTTAGTTGCATTAATTCACAATATATTACGTTAATAACGGCCTCATCGCTGCAGTAACCAACCCACCAACATTATGTGTTGACAAGTTAATTTTCCCTAATGGCCATATTGCCCTAATGTTGCCTGCAGGTTTTAATAATACAGGGAACTGATAGGCAAAACAAGCTTTCATTACAGCCTATTACAGCATCGTTGGTTCCAACTGCTCGCCAACAGCAGTTATGTAGTATTGGCAAGAGTCATTAACAGGAATATCACGACACTACTGACTTCAAAGCTGACACAAAAACATACTTCAATTGCCTGTAGGCTATAGTTTGACTTTCATACAAACTTCAATAGACTAGGAACATGGAAACAGTCATCAATATATACGTCAATATTAGTAGATTACTATTATTGTAATTATAGTTAAACTCTGAGCCCATCTTGGTCTTAATGAAACAGGGAATGAGATGTAATCAGGGTATACCGGATGAATAGAACCCGTCATTACGATTTCGTGAGTCATGTTGATGGCTTTGAGGGGACTGGAGCTAGAGATCGTCACGGCCACTCTAGCTGGAGATTCGTCCGTAAAAACTTGCATTTGTGGTCACAGTGGTGCCTGTGCTAACCTTCCTATGGTGTAGAAATATACCTAGTTGGGTGAATCTTATTGTGGCTAGCTGGTCCAGTGGCTAACGCGACGGTATGGAGTTTTGAGACTCTCTGATCGCGGGTTCTATCCCCGTCCGTGGTATGGTTTGTTCGCAATCGTGTCATTACGATTTCGTGAGTCATTTAGTCGTATTATGATTCGCCACTGCAGTTTTGGTCATCTGACCGAAACCTTTTCCTGACCAACCGGTCCACCCCTTTAAAAATTGATATTAACGAATGGTGACATCCCTATCCCGTACGTACGGACACAGGTGAATATAAACTCCAAGTACAGAATCACAGATACTGGTAAACCCCACGTACAGAAGAGACAGGCACACTGGTGGCAATGTGTGCCTGTCTCTTTCTGTAGGAAATAAGTCACTTTGTCTGGCCTTTTTTCAAGTTATCCCAGGTTCTCTACACATATGCTGCTATGTATGTTAATCTATGTAACTGTATTTGTGTATACCTGAATAAATTTTCTTACTTTCCAATTAACCAGCGTGACAAATGATCAACATCCTATTCCTAAACTTGCATTTACGACCCACGTTTCTCTACAATATACGTCTATATACGTTTCTCAATCTCAATTGCATTTAATGTTGTGTAAGGAGAACGAGCAAGCATTGGTTAAACGGAACCATTGAAACCCATCGGAAGCTAACTTAGGTAACATTACCGAGTCCATCTCACCTATTATGATAATTTATGTGGTCCTCTGAACCAGCGTAGATCATCCAGTGCAACGAATTATAAAGGTCTGATGCTATACCCCAAAATTTCAGCTCGATCTCTGAAAACCTCTTCCTGAAATTAATGAATGAAAATCGGTCATAGTAACTAAAATTATATGTCAGGCTTATCAAAGTAATCGGCCATACCTAGCAAAGTAATCGGTCATACCTAGCAAAGTAATCGGTCATGCCTACAAAAGTAATCGGTCATATCTAGCAAAGTAATCGGTCATGCCTAGCAAAGTAATCAGTCATGCCTACAAAAGTAATCGGTCATACCTAGCAAAGTAATCGGTCATGCCTAGCAAAGTAATCGGTCATGCCTAGCAAAGTAATGGTCATGCCTAGCAAAGTAATCGGTCATACCTAGCAAAGTAATCGGTCATGCCTAGCAAAGTAATCGGTCATGCCTAGAAAAGTAATCGGTCATGCCTAGCAAAGTAATCGGTCATGCCTAGCAAAGTAATCGGTCATGCCTAGCAAAGTAATCGGTCATACCTAGCAAAGTAATCGGTCATGCCTAGCAAAGTAATCGGTCATACCTAGCAAAGTAATCGGTCATGCCTAGCAAAGTAAACGGTCATGCCTAGCAAAGTAATCGGTCATACCTAGCAAAGTAATCGGTCATGCCTAGCAAAGTAATCGGTCATGCCTAGCAAAGTAATGGTCATACCTAGCAAAGTAATTGGTCATGCCTAGCAAAGTAATCGGTCATGCCTAGCAAAGTAATCGGTCATGCCTAGCAAAGTAATCGGTCATACCTAGCAAAGTAATCGGTCATGCCTAGCAAAGTAATCGGTCATGCCTAGCAAAGTAATCGGTCATACCTAGCAAAGTAATCGGTCATGCCTAGCAAAGTAATCGGTCATGCCTAGCAAAGTAATGGTCATACCTAGCAAAGTAATTGGTCATGCCTAGCAAAGTAATCGGTCATGCCTAGCAAAGTAATCGGTCATGCCTAGCAAAGTAATCGGTCATACCTAGCAAAGTAATCGGTCATGCCTAGCAAAGTAATCGGTCATGCCTAGCAAAGTAATCGGTCATACCTAGCAAAGTAATCGGTCATGCCTAGCAAAGTAATCGGTCATACCTAGCAAAGTAATCGGTCATACCTAGCAAAGTAATCGGTCATGCCTAGCAAAGTAATCGGTCATGCCTAGCAAAGTAATCGGTCATGCCTAGCAAAGTAATCGGTCATGCCTAGGAAAGTAATCGGTCATGCCTAGCAAAGTAATCGGTCATGCCTAGCAAAGTAATCGGTCATGCCTAGCAAAGCAATCGGTCATGCCTAGCAAAGTAATCGGTCATACCTAGCAAAGTAATCGGTCATGCCTAGAAAAGTAATCGGTCATGCCTAGCAAAGTAATCGGTCATGCCTAGAAAAGTAATCGGTCATGCCTAGCAAAGTAATCGGTCATGCCTAGCATGACCGAGAGTCCGTGGTTCGATTCCCGGCGTAAGTGGAAACATTGGGCATGGTTACTTAAACCTGCTGCCCCTGTTCACCTAGCAGTAAGTTTGTACTCAGGCGTTAATCGGCCGGTATGGGTGGCATCCTGGGCTTTGAAATGAGCTGAGGTAGGATAACAGCTCATCGCCTCTAAAATTGACTTGTGTATAAAAAATAATTTTCTTCATAATCTGCTCACAAGACATATTATTATTATTATTATTATTATTATTATTATTATTATTATTATTATTATTATTATTATTATTATTATTATTATTATTATTATTATTATTAAGTAGGGCTGGAACCCATGGCAAGCCAGTCATAAAACTAGCAGGCCAGTGCTTTTTCCACTGTATCATGCCAGCCTAATAAGATTCGCCCTACTGTGTGTGTTTCTATTATTATTATTTTATTCATGAGAAAGAGCTAAGCCCGTAGGGATAATACAGCTCTGTTCTAAAGAGCATTCTGTTGTTCTCGGTAATGCTGACTCATTATACCTTCTGAATGAACAATTTAAATCTCGTGTGATCCCTCAATGTAGGTTCCTTGATGGTGAGAGGTTCTTGATGCAAGGAATTGAACCTCTCCTCCCTTTCCTTGGATCGAACGTGTCTCCCAACCCCGAGGCACTATGACCCGTAAGGGTTTAATGCTTCTCATTGATGACGTCATCATTATTACGTCTACATCAAGCATACGTGTGAGTTGACGTTAAACCATAAATTTATCTGAAGCTCTGGATCAACGTTAATCTGAAATCTGCTCACTTTTTTTTCAGATTGTCTAATATTCCCTCTGCTCATACTGCCCATTTTTCTTTTTGATCAAACTCCCCATTTCTCTTTTTCCTCAAACTGCCTATTTTTTTTATTTTGCTCAACCTCCCACTTCTCTCTTGGCTCAAATAACCCACTTTTATCAGTCTTCAAACGGCCTATACAAACGGCCCACTTTTCTCTTTCCTAAAACCACCCACTTTTCTCTTTCTTCAGAACGCTCACTTTTTCCTTAAATCGCCCACTTTCCTCTTTCCCATAACCTCCCATTTCCTTCAAACTACCCATTTGTGGTACAAGTTACACAGACCCGCTAAACACCACCAGCCATCGCAACAAAAGTTGCGTCGCTAAAATAATTATTATAATAATTAACTATTAGGTAGTCCTGAAGGACAACCGTTGATGGTTGTCTGACTTTTTATTTTTAAAAGGTTATAACTTGAGAATGTCTCATTCGATCGACTTCAGATTTTCATCGCTGGTGTAATATGACTCGGGAAAGGTTCACGCAACTATTGACATGTAGAGGTGCCATCTCATCAACTGTAAATAAAACTTACCCTGGTTTGTTTCCCTGCGATAACTTGAGAAAGCCTCTTACGCGCACCTGTGTATTTTCAACACTTGAACGAAGGCTGAGGTTGTTGTTAAAGTGCAAAGGTTCTAATCTGCTAACTTCAGTCTTAAAATAATAAAAAAATCCCTAATTTCCCTGAGAACGCTTTTTTGTAACAGTTTCAATCTTAAATGGCTGATGCATCTTAAAAGGGAATGATAACAAATATGTTTAGGTTTTGCAGATGGAAATTTGGTAATTACCTGAGAGTGTTTGTAAACTTGGAATAATTAGGTTCCGAGTTATTTATGAAAAATCTCTCTTCTGTTTGGCTCTAAAATTTTCTACACTGGTGAATTTCCCTCAAATGAAAGCTCACATTAATTTTGGGCTGTATTAAGTTTTAATTTATCAGTTTTAATAAAAATTTTAATAAAAAAACTTGTTTCCACTTTAGATCTTTTATAAATGATGGCGAATCCTTATCAAAATTTTTTTGGATCATTCTTGCTCTGTGTTAACTGCTGATTTTACCAGTTTTTTTTTTTTTTTGAAGAAATTGAGAAAATTTAAATACTGATTTTTTTGCAGTATTCTGCGAGTCTCTCATAGAAGAGCTCTTTGGATTGTTATTGTGCAGTTGCCTATTTTGAAAAATTTTATTCAGCTTCCCAGCTGTCTTAGCCGCTTGCTCGTAGAAGTTATGAAAATTCTAGTTGCCTAATTTTTTTTAAAGAATTGTAGAGAATTTGAAATATAAATGAGAAGAGAAAAATAGGAAATACTGAAAACTTGCATTGTTTATTTTAAGTTTCACGAGTTTAATGAACATTAATTTCGTATGACTTTTCCTCTTCCACCAAGTTTTTCGTTTAAACTTGAGAACATCTCATTCAATGATCTTCATATTTTCAATAATGGTGAACTATAACACCAGGAATGTTCATGGAACTATTGGCATGTTCAGGTGCTCTCTTGCTTGTTTTATACAGGATGGAACAAAAATCTGGATACACACTTCTGGGCTTTTAAAATCCTTCTGATGGTTTCTCATGTGTGTCCAGATCAGAAGAGGCTTGAGAATGCCTCTTCTGATCGTCCTTAAACTTTCAGCACCGACATAGTCTACTTAGAAGGAGGTTGATATTGTTACTTCATATCCATTTGTCACTATTTTTAAAATGGCATCGTAGCTTTTCCATAAAATAACTCAAGTACACCTATTTTGGAAGCCCTAAACTTTTTTGCTCGGGATTTTTGGATTCTGTGCAATGACTGGAATGCATCTTCTGGTCAGCTTCAAACTGTTTTGCGTGGGTGTGTTTTGTCAAAGGAAGTGTCGTGTTAATTTTCGGTTGTGCAAATTTCAATGGTAAATTTTATTACACAGGCTGGTTTCCGTTCAGTAACTGGAGAATGCCTCTTGTGACCGGATTCAAACCCTAACGCTGGTGTGTCTTAGAAAAAGGTCTGAAATGATTTTGGGCAATATATGTGCCAATATGTTAATTTAATTGTGGAAATAGGAAATGGGGAAATGCTTATTTTCATTCGAGTGATTCACTCGATCGGCTTCAAACCTATAACACTGAAAACTTGAGAACGTGACTTCTAAATAACCTCACACTTTAAGCTCTCATATGTTTTGGAATATTGGTCTCTGTGATACCTAGAGGTTCAAACTGGAAAGTTTAAACTGGTTTTAAGCTATGTAGGTGCCATTTTCCCCTTTTTAAATAAGTTGGGATAAAAGTCTCCGTGTTACACAGTTTCACTGCTGATAATGAACTGCATTAAAAATTTACCACACTTTGAACCATTCCTTTTGTAAGCATTTAAATAGACGTTTCTTTTTAATGGGATATGGGGGAGACCTTCCTCGGATCGTGTAATGACAGCCACACATTAGGTGTTACATTGACTGGGAAGCATCAAGGGTCACAGCCCCTGGGGAATGACGAGAAGTAAACAGAATTGATCAAAGAGGGTAGTTCCAATTCCTTGA
>NC_091322.1:4628770-4683770 GCF_038502225.1 Cherax quadricarinatus | reverse complement strand
ATATATATATATATATATATATATATATATATATATATATATATATATATATACATACAGTCAAACTAAATGCAACACATGATGCATCCAGTTTCATAGTTATTTTCTTGAATACAGTTTGCTCGCTTCTCCACTTACTATGGAATACGTAAACAGACAATACATGAATGTATATGTCACCTTATCGTTATAATATACAGGTAACATCAGAGATGTTTAGTAATATTTGGGTCAATGACAAAATATTAAAGAATTTATTGCTAATTATATTTTTCCCGGGGACGCGCATTGGGAATGGAAGGTAGTCAGGTATGATCCATGAATAATCATAGCTAAAATTTCATGACTCAATATCCCTTCAATGACTTCAAGACACACCCATTCCCGCCTTCAAGATGTATAACCTAGGGTTAATGTTTTTAACCCGTTTAGGACCTGTAATTCCCAGTCGGTGTATCCACAGCTGTCCATTAGATGATTAGAGGATAATCATTCACTAGACTAATTATTTAGTCTATTGAATATCATCGTACACTCGCTATCGTGGGCAAAATGTGCCGCTGGCTACCATCCATAAGATTATGAGGATGCACACTATACTAGTTGCTACGGCCATGCAATGGCTAGAGGGAAAATAATACATAAGAACATAAGAACATAAGAAAGGAGGAACACTGCAGGAGGCCTGCTGGCCCATACTAGGCAGGTCCTTTACAATTCATCCCACTAACAAAACATTTACCCAACCCAATTTTCAATGCTACCCAAGAAATAAGCTCTGATGTGAAAGTCCCACTCAAATCCAACCCTTCCCACTCATGTACTTATCCAACCTAGATTTGAAACTACCCAAAGTCCTAGCCTCAATAACCCAACTAGGTAGACTGTTCCACTCATCAACTACCCTATTTCCAAACCAATACTTTCCTATGTCCTTTCTAAATCTAAACTTATCTAATTTAAATCCATTACTGCGGGTTCTCTCTTGGAGAGACATCCTCAAGACCTTATTAATATCCCCTTTATTAATACCTATCTTCCACTTATACACTTCGATCAGGTCTCCCCTCATTCTTCGTCTAACAAGTGAATGTAACTTAAGAGTCTTCAATCTTTCTTCATAAGGAAGATTTCTGATGCTATGTATTAATTTAGTCATCCTACGCTGAATGTTTTCTAACGAATTTATGTCCATTTTGTAATACGGAGACCAGAACTGAGCTGCATAATCAAGGTGAGGCCTTACTAATGATGTATAAAGCTGCAGTATGACCTCTGGACTTCTGTTGCTTACACTTCTTGATATAAATCCCAGTAATCTATTTGCCTTATTACGTACGCTTAGGCATTGCTGTCTTGGTTTAAGGTTGCTGCTCACCATAACCCCCAAGTCCTTTTCGCAATCTGTATGGCTAAGTTCTACATCATTTAATTTATAAGTACTAGGGTTATGGGCACTCCCAAGCTTCAGAACCTTGCACTTATCTACATTGAACTGCATCTGCCACTTTTCTGACCAAGAATAGAGTTTGTTTAAGTCCTCCTGAAGTTCCCTAACATCTACGTTTGAATCAATTATCCTACCTATCTTTGTGTCATCGGCGAATTTGCTCATATCACTAGTAATTCCCTCATCAAGATCATTGATATATATTATAAACAACAACGGGCCCAAGACTGATCCCTGTGGAACGCCACTTGTTACAGATCCCCACTCGGATTTAACCCCATTTATGGACACTCTCTGCTTCCTGTCAGTGAGCCATGACTCGATCCACGAGAGCACTTTTCCCCTAGCATCTTCATTAAAATAAATCACTTCTGTTCTCGAACTGAGAAAATTAGAGTAGCTAGACTTGCGTGAAGATGATTGGCTGGTTGGTTAATGGGGTTCAAAGTGTATCGCTTGCATCAGGGTTTTAACATATACTGTATAGATTGAAGGAAATACATCCGTCTGGGTATATTTCCTGTGGATATATAATTACTACATCACAATAAAATTTTAAAATGAAAGGAATTACATTTAATGTATTAAGGTTATTTGCAAGGCGATTTTAATATTTAACTTTAATAATAACAATAATAAAAATAATAATAATAATACTTTGTTCTCTTCTCCATCCCCAAGAACGTACAAGTGTTTAAATTTTCTGTAAAGCCCAGAGGATGCATTTCGTTCAAAGCTCTCAGACCCTCAACAGTATTAGTGGCAACAACATACTGCCCACGAAAGACTCCAGAGTTTCTATATTTTTGCGTTCCAGACGCTGGAAGGTTCAGCTTCAGCATGATTCCTGGCTAGGCGGAGGTGCTCCAAGCCACACCCTTCCAGGAAGTTCTTTCTAGTTGATGTACCCAACACCTTGCCTAGCAAGGCGTGGCTAGGCGGGAATGCCTTATTAGGTGGTCCTAAACCTAGTAAGACTTGTGATCAGCACAATGATATAATGACCGTTATAATGTGTGGGGATACCTCATTAATCCTCACTCTTCAGAACATACCTGTGGCCAGTTTCAAGAGTTGTACTCTCTCTCTCTCTCTCTCTCTCTCTCTCTCTCTCTCTCTCTCTCTCTCTCCCAAGTCCTGCCTGAGGTCAGACAGCGGTGACATCAGGGCGCATTTCCCCAGTATGACATCTCATTCCCCGAGAAGATAAAGTCATGGGAGACGAGTGTTTCTTCTATTTCACTAACACCGGGGGCAATAGCCGGTGTTCAGTGATATCAGTTTGTACTCCTACATCCATTTATGCTTTCAGCGACATTAATTTGAACTTTCGGTTACACCAATTGGAATTACCTGCTACATCAACTTGTACTTCTAGCGACATCAATTTGTACCTCTGGCGACATCAATTATTATTTCCAGCGACGTCAGTTTTTACTTCCAGTGACGTCAATATATTTCCATTGATATTAATGATATTAAATTTTTGAAGCTCGTACTAAAAGCTGTTTTAAACTGCACTTCTAGGAACATCAATTTGTATTTACAACGATGACATCAATTGCTGGAGTACTGCGCCTCTTATATTCATCAGGATGGACACCTCTTCCTGGCCACAACTTGAGGAATGAGGGATTTTAGACTGGCTGGTTATCAATGACTTTAAAGATGATTATCTCACATTTATGCTAGGATTTTCGGAAATGTTGTCCCAGACGAGAGCACTTACTGGGTGGTAAGGACAGAGTTAACATTGCTCATACCAGGTTAACTGTTCTATCTACACGTTAGCTTCTGCGTCTCCTGAATTACTAATCTCAGATTGTGAATTCGTCAACTTCCACGACAGTGGAATGCTTCTCCCCGTTCACGAAAATGCTGATTTCTCCCTACTTCCCCGTTAAAGGCAAAGCTACGTAACTCCTCCCTACGCCCCCTTTAAAGAGAATGTTAACTTCTCCCTACACCCCGTTGAAGAGAATGTTAACTTCTCCCTACACCCCGTTGAAGACAATGTTAACTTCTCAAACAAACCATACCACGGACGGGGTTAGAACCCGCGATCAGTGGTGCATAGGCACCACTGTCACAGTGGTGCCTATGCTAACCTTCCTATGGTGTAGAAATATACCTAGTTGGATGAATCTTATTGTGGCTACCTGGCCAAGTGGCTAACGCGACCGTCTGGAGTTTTGAGACTCTCTGATCGCGGGTTCTATCCCCGTCCGTGGTATGGTTTGTTTGCAATCGTGTCATTATGATTTCGTGAGTCATGTTAACTTCTTCCTACGCCCCCGTTGAAGACAATGTTAACTTCTCCCTACGCCCCTGTTTGAAGACAATTCTAACGTCTTACGCCCCCGTCCACGACAATGCTAACATCTCCATCATTCACCCACACATCTAAATTAGTATACGTACAAGGTTCTGATATTACTTTCTCCTGCTAGTTTTCAGCTTCCTACGTCCCGGGTTGTTGCTACTTGTTCCGCTGGCGGTATCAACTGCACTGGGAAATGCATTGAGGAGGATACAAATAAAAGATGATACTTTAGAATGATACGTGAACAAACACTGGGACATATTTACTAGAAAACGTTGTGGTCCTGGGACCTTGGTCAAGGTCCCAGGACCGAAAAGCTTTCTAATAAATATGTCCTAGTGTTTGCTCACGTGTCTTTCTAAACCAGTTTGTCGGTTTCTGTTACCAAGGTTTTACCGTACAAAAAAGATGTAAGGGATATCTACAATATTATTGTACGTAAACCCGGGTGGGTCATTCAGGACTTTACGTGCTGAAAGCTCCATCATCCGTCCAGTAAATGCGAGACAGACGGGCTTAGTTGAATTCGCCTTTAAGCACAGGTTGAAAGAGCTCACATGTTCCAGTGCTGGATAAATGAAGACTGTGAGGAGATATGGCCATTACATTCATGGTATCGACGAGGATGATAAAGGTGGAGTGTTTTAAAGCGGGTAGAACACTTGAAGGATGCTCACGGGAGTCAACGGCTCCGCAGAGCGATCCTAGACCCGGCCTCTTGGTGGATCAAGACCTGATCAACCAGGCTGTTACTTCTGGAAACACTCAATCCAACGTACGAACCACAGCCCGGCTGATCAGGAACTTGAGGAGCTGATGGAACTCCCTTTTTCATGAATGTATGAAAGAGAGTATTGACAACTCTTGGGTCCCGTACATTTGTTGTGCTACATCTCAGTGTACTCCTGGCACCCTTGCTTTACATCGGGGAGAGAGAGTTATACTGTATCGTCTGCCGAGACCCTTTCGTAGGGAGTATTTCTCGTTTGCAGAGTTGATACCAGTCTAAATGATTTTGCAGGTTTAAACTTTGATGTGTTTTTGTAGCCTCTGTTTCAAGAAGTATTATCTAGGCTGCAATTTCGCACTCCTTAAAATGGGCAGCATTCCAGCCTAGAAAAAGCAAGTGATTTAAAGAGGACCATCAATTGGACTTGGTATTTCTTGTTATAAAAGTTCTCTTCATCCATCCAACCATCTTCCTTGTGGCTGTTATGATACCGCTGTTACCCTTGAGAGTGAGATCATATGACATTATCACTCGTAAATCTGCCACGCTAGTTTTTCATTCTAGTTTCTAATCCTTCGGTTTGTCCATTACAGAGAAGCTGAAATCTATCGTCATTGAACGTTGTTTTCTGTGGCCAACTGGAAGACTTGGTTTATATCAGGTTGGAAACTGGAATGTTCTCAACGGATGACACTCTCATACAGAATCTAGTAATGTCTGCAAAGGATGATAAAGTGTTAAGATTTATGTCCCTGTCTCTGTCGGACCTGAGGAGGAAGAATAGGATGGGAGCTAGCAGTGTACCTTGAGGAACAGAGCGTTTCGCTGTGGCAGCCTTTGACTTTACTGAAAACTAATGGAAAGTAGACACTCAATTCAACCACAGAAATGCTGTTAAATTATTGAGCCTTGAGGATGGGCGAGCGAGTGGATTATTATATCATTTGGAATCGCAGCAGAAGTAGAGATAATGAATCTTCATACAAGTAAGGGGAGGGTAGCTATAACCCCTTGAATTAAGAACTCTTGACCAGCATCAAGAAAATACCCCCTCTCTCCTTCAACCTTCAACGTGGAACATGTTGTACAGTAGTTGGATTTTTTTTAATAAGAATGACTTCGTGAACATCTAGAGATTTTTTTTTTTTTGGGGGGGGGGTTATAAATTAATAGCAAAGCTGTTTCTTCAACTTTGAAAATGATGAATTCAATAATGCCAGTTTTCAAAATAAATTCGATCAACCCCCTTAGTTTCTAATTGAACTATTCATGAGCTAGATTGACTAATTCAAGGTTCGCTTATGTTTTCATCAATCAGCCATAAAGAAACCCAAATTATAATATATTTCTATTAATTTTTATAATTTAAACCATAATTTATTTTTTTACACAGGTTTTACAAGGTTAGGTTAGGGTTCCTAACTTTATTTACAAGCTAAGAGTTGTTACCTATATCAGCTTATTTGAAATCCTTTTTACTGTTATGAGACATATAGGGAACAGAATGAAGTTGGAGTCATCTGTGGGCCAGCGGTTTCATTTGGTCAAATGACTGTTTCATTGATGCTATTATTCTGTTCGAATATGTTCCAGACTCGAATCATTCTATGAATAAATGATCTTAGATTAAGCGATGTTTATGAAATAACTAACAAATCAAGCTATGTATAAGGATGAACAAAACATTTACCTTACAATTCCTATTCACATTCTTTGTAATACAAAGTAAATTATACAATACAAATCCAGAAATTAGTTCCCTTTTCTTTAAATGTGATACCAGAAGTATATGTAGGCCAAAAATTATTATTATTTCCGCTAAATAGAATGTTAATTAAGCTTTACACATCCAGAAAATGGTTAGGCTTTATATTACACCAAAAACAATAGCTAAGTAATCACAATAACTAACTATAACCAGTAAAACACCGACCACATGACTTAATAACTCTGACATGCCATTATTCCCAATTTATGCATTTACGTCTGTCACCATTACATTACAGCTGCCCACAAGAGTACACAGAAAACCTGCATCGAAGGCTCTTATATTGCTTGTTCTGAGGATGTAATATGTTTTTATTATATCTTTTGCTGAAGGAAATGACAGTTTTGGTTTAGGCAGGTAAGCACAAAGATAAGAATGTTGAAACATCATTCTTATTAATCGTGGAGTAGTTCTTCAGACTTGTTAATGGTTTCCTTCAAAACTAGTCGTCAATTGCAATATTTTTTTTCCAGTTTTTCGTGTTTGAGATCTTTGACATTTCTGACGATTATATATAACTGGTTATGTGTAGAATTTATAGTTCTGTTGTGCATAATTTGTGCCTGTTTTCCCAATGCTTCTTGAAATGTTTTGGTTTTCTGTATACAAATATTAATAGAGTATTTCACACCTAGATTGGGGAGAGGTTGCGGTAGCTAAAACCAACAATTACAACAGCTGTAATTGTCTATTCAACTCATACTGTTTGTTGCATGATTTATAGTTTCAAATCATCGCTCAACAGTCGCCAACGGAGAGTCATGCAGCTTGGTTTTCTGGCACACTACAGTTCCAGCTTCCCTGAATACCGCCTCATTAAACAAAACATTATAGCTACTCTGATTTAAAATAACAATAAATCGTTTTTATGAGATGGAGGTGAACCAGGAAACGAGTTGTCTTCTGCTAGAGGATACTACACTTGAAATTTATTACGAAGCATTTTTGAACACATGGAAAAGGATATAGGCCTATGTGAGTGTAGCAGAAGTCAGAGCCCCTGTTAATGCTTCCGCCGCCACCGCCGCTAGTGCCACCGCCGTTAGTGCCACCACCACCACCAAGTCCCGTTGCCAACACAAGACACCCAAGATTGTCCTCACATTCTCACGCCAAAACATTTACACCTTAAGAGCTGGCACCAACACCTCGTTCCCTGGGGCCGTCACGAGTTGTGCAGCAGCCTTCACGGTACACACACACACTCCAACCAGCCAGTATTTACGAGAGGTAGACCCAATGTATCGTGGCCGTATCGCAGTTTATAGGGGGATAAATACCAGACGTTAAGGAGCCGGAACCTGGACAGTCGTGACCCGAGTCATCCCAAGCTATCACCGCTGTTTGTATGTTGGAATTGGGATAGTGTCTGCTCTGTTAGATAAACTTTTCAAATCTTCAGTAGATAAGAAAACAGTTTCTAAAAATTATGGAACTGAGAAGTTATACTAAAGGTTCAGGTGCAAAAAAAAAATTCCCAACCTTATAAAATCATAAGTTGATCAATAGTTTTAAGACGACGATCTGAGATCTTAAGAGTTAGCTGAGAAGCCACTCTTTTTAAGTTTTTAGTCTTTACAAAATTCCTGAGGCTAAGAAGACAGTCTTTCCAAATCTTAAGTAGGTACGGTGTGGAATGGAGAAAGACTTTTCAATTTTTTTGTAAATGTTGAGTATCTTCTTGTATATTTGCATGGCTGTATAATATGTCGCCGAGATAGTGAGGTAGAGCAGATCTTCCTAACACTGTAGTGTTCTACAGATTATATCCACCAGGACCTGAGCAGTGTAGGAAAGTTCCCTAAAGTTTGTTGTACTGCTATTTGGTCAACAGGAGCTTATGTTGCACTCGGTTTGTCAACAACAAGTTGTGGTTCTCGTGATTGTTCAACGGATGTTGCAGTGCTCTTGGATAGTCAACAGGATGCTGTTGTGTGTTGATTAGTCAAGAAGAGGCTAGGAAGCTGTTAGTTGGTTAACAGAACGGTGTTTTGCTCTTGGTTGGTCAACAAAAGATTGTAGTAAATCTGACAAGTTAAAATATTGTTGTGGTACTATTTATTCGTCAAAAGAAGGTTGTGTTGAGGTTGGCTGGTACCATGTCATAGGTCATCTGCCAACGTTTTCTCCGTAGTGGACATAGTATGTATATGCAACTACGCCTCTCTGACTAGTATGTGTGTTGTGGTGTGTTGAAACCTAGAAAGAAGACTTGGTTTTCTTTTTATGTTCGGCTTATTTCGGTAATGCAAAATTAAGCTTCTTTTAGGCTAGCACTCTGAACACTCTCCAGACAGAAAAATGGTGTAGTGATACCTAGAAGATGTGGAAAAAGACACTTAAGTCCAGATTAGGACACTTCCTCTAATTTCCTAAAATGTTCATAAGCGTCTTTTACCACGCTCCCAGACGGACCCTTATATTAAGAATGCCCATTTTAATTGTATATGTAAGTGGGAGTTCGTATTCACGAAACAAAAATAAAGCCAGACCTTCAACACACTACACTACACATGCTTGCCAGAAGGGTGAAATTACATATGTATATTCCCAATACACAGGAAAGACATGAGCAGGTGTTTGTCAAACACAGAGTCGACAGATAACCTGTGACGTTATAGATGGTCAATAAAATGCTATGGCACCGTGGGTTGATCTACTACAGGTTCTAGAGCTCTGCACAACATATAAAGACCGCTGGTCCCATAACACCAGCAAAACCGGTTCACCCTTACACATATCTGGTCCCAACCAGCACACACACATATACATTCACAGTTGGTCCCACAACACACACTGCTGGTCCCACAACACACACAGGTGGTCCCACCCCAGACACACAGCTGGTCCCACTCCACACACACACACACAGCTGGTCCCAATACACACGCACAGCTGGTCACATAACACGCACACAGCTGGTCACACAACACGCAGTTCGTTCCACAACACACAGCTGGCCCCGCAACACACAGCCCGTCTCACAACACACAGCTGGACCCACAAAACACGCACAGCTGGTCGAACAACACACACACACACAGCTGATCCCTCAACACAATTTCAGCTGATCTCACAACACACAGCTCGTCCCACAACACGCAACTCGAGCCACAACACAGCTCGCCCCACAACACATAAACTCGTCCCACAACACACAGTTCGTCATAAAACACACAATTTGCCCACAACACACAATTCGCCCCACAACACACAGCTCACCCCACAAAACATAGCTCGCCCCACAACACACAACTCGTCCAACAACACACAGCTCGTCCCACAACACACAGCTCGTCCCACAACACGCAGCTAGTCCCACAACACACAGCTCGCCCCATAACACACAACTCGTCCTACAACACGCAGCTCGTCCCACAACACGCAGCTCGTCCCACAACACACAACTCGTCCTACAACACGCAGCTCGTCCCACAACACGCAGCTCGTCCCACAACACACAGCTCGCCCCACAACACACAGCTCGTCCCACAACACTCAGCTCGCCCCACAATACACAGCTCGCCCCACAACACACAGCTCGTCAACCAACACACAGCTCGCAACACAACACACAGCTCGCCCCACAACACACAGCTCGTCCCACAACACACAGCTCGCCCCACAACATACAGCTCGTCCCACAACACACAACTCATCCCACAACACACAGCTCGCCCCACAACACACAGCTCGCTCCACAACACACAGCTCGCCCCATAACACAACTCATCCCACAACACACAGCTCGCCCCACAACACACAGCTCGTCCCACAACACAGCTCGCCCCTCAACACACAGCTCGTCCCACAACACAGCTCGTCTCACAACACACAGCTCGTCCCACAACACACAGCTCGCCCCACAACACAGCTCGTCCCACAACACACAGCTTGTCCCACAACACACAGCTCGTCCCACAACACACAGCTCGTCCCACAACACACACACCTCGCCCCTCAACACACAGCTCGTTCCACAACACAGCTCGTCCCACAGCACACAGCTCGTCCCACAACACAGCTCGTCCCACAACACAGCTCGTCCCACAACACACAGCTTGTCCCACAACACAGCTCGTCCCACAACACAGCTCGTCCCACAACACACAGCTTGTCCCACAACACAGCTCGTCCCACAGCACACAGCTCGTCCCACAACACAGCTCGTCCCACAACACACAGCTCGTCCCACAACACAGCTCGTCCCACAACACAGCTCGTCCCACAACACACAGCTTATTCCACAACACAGCTCGTCCTACAACACACAGCTTGTCCCACAACACAGCTCGTCTCACAACACAGCTCGTCCCACAACACAGCTCGTCCCACAGCACACAGCTCGTCCCACAACACAGCTCGTCCCACAACACACAGCTCGTCCCACAACACAGCTCGTCCCACAACACAGCTCGTCCCACAACACACAGCTTGTCCCACAACACAGCTCGTCCCACAGCACACAGCTCGTCCCACAACACAGCTCGTCCCACAACACACAGCTCGTCCCACAACACAGCTCGTCCCACAACACAGCTCGTCCCACAACACACAGCTTGTCCCACAACACAGCTCGTCCCACAGCACACAGCTCGTCCCACAACACAGCTCGTCCCACAACACACAGCTCGTCCCACAACACAGCTCGTCCCACAACACAGCTCGTCCCACAACACACAGCTTATTCCACAACACAGCTCGTCCCACAACACACAGCTTGTCCCACAACACAGCTCGTCTCACAACACAGCTCGTCCCACAACACAGCTCGTCCCACAACACACAGCTTGTTCCACAACACAGCTCGTCCCACAACACAGCTCGTCCCACAACACACAGCTTGTCCCACAACACAGCTCGTCCCACAGCACACAGCTCGTCCCACAACACAGCTCGTCCCACAACACACAGCTCGTCCCACAACACAGCTCGTCCCACAACACAGCTCGTCCCACAACACACAGCTTATTCCACAACACAGCTCGTCCCACAACACACAGCTTGTCCCACAACACAGCTCGTCTCACAACACAGCTCGTCCCACAACACAGCTCGTCCCACAACACACAGCTTGTCCCACAACACAGCTCGTCCCACAACACACATCTTGTCCCACAACACACAGCTCGCCCCACAACACAGAGCTCGTCCCACAACACAGAGCTCGTCCCACAACACAGAGCTCGTCCCACAACACAGCTCGTCCCACAACACAGCTCGTCCCACAACACAGCTCGCCCCACAACACAGAGCTCGTCCCACAACACGCACACACAACCAGTTCAACCCTGCAGGAGACATCTAGTCACTGATTCACACGGCCACACAATAATACCGTACATCAGCACGTGTTTTGCAGAGCACATTTCCCGAGATGGAGTGGAGGATTATAATGATCTCATAAATACTGGTACAATGGTTGGGCTTGCGACAGTATTGTGATAAAATCTGTAACGAACGAGACTGGATCGGCAAGATAGATTTTATTCTCTTATCGAAACCATTTCACCAAAATGTTGTGATTTACATATAGATGTATTGATGTATAAATACAAGTATTATTGGATAAATGCAGGTACTGAATAAATTCCAGAATTTTTTGACAAGCCTGGTGGCCTGGTGGCTAAAGCTCCCGCTTCACACACGGAGGCCCGGGTTCGATTCCCGGCGGGTGGAAACATTTCGACACGTTTCCTTACACCTGTTGTCCTGTTCACCTAGCAGCAAATAGGTACCTGGATGTTAGTCGACTGGTGTGGGTCGCATCCTGGGGGACAAGATTAAGGACCCCAATGGAAATAAGTTAGACAGTCCTCGATGACGCACTGACTTTCTTGGGTTATCCTGGGTGGCTAACCCTCCGGGGTTAAAAATCCGAACGAAATCTTATCTTATCTTATCTTATCTTCTGCAAATGCTAACAGTAAGGGATACAAATTATTATTAATGCATAAGTAAGTAATATTATTGTATATATACCAGTAAGATGTAAAAATACTTGTATTAACATATACTTAATGGAATTATTTTAAAAACTCTTGTATAACTGTATAAATTTTAGTATTACTGCATAAATACCAGTACTATTGTATAAAAATACAATTGAATATTTTATGTAAAGTTTTTAATGTGTTAATCGTAATAATTATTGCTGTAATAATGAAAATAATCGTAGTAATTTTAATAATACTTATGTAATTAGCAATGATTAACATAATACAAATTGTAATGTTTCGGTGATCCTATTGTATAAGTTGTTTTATTATTCATTGTATATAACGTCATTAGCGTTATTTGTTGTATTTCTTATATTAAATATTGCTTTTGTATTTAATGTATTACTAGCTGTAGTAGTGTAATTATGGCTGTATTGCACGTATTGTTTGTTGTATTTAATACATAAATATTTGAATTAATTGTATTTATATTAGTATATTAAATATTTTAATAGTTCAGTTTACCGTAATAATAATAATAACGATTTTTGTATTAATTTTATTTCATACATTACTATTGTATTTAATCCATTTATGATAATATTTAATGTTTCAATTGTTTTATTACATTATTAGTTGTATTTAATCTATTACTTTAGTGTGTTACTTATTAATAGTTTTAAAAAATGAGGAGGAAAGAGACGCGGCACAAGGAAGACACTTTTGTCTTGCACTGAGAAAGTCTTACCCTGGAGCAGAAACATTGAGAAAGTCTTACCCTGGTGCAGAAACATTGAGAAAGTCTTACCCTGGAGCAGAAACATTGAGAAAGTCTTACCCTGGAGCAGAAACATTGAGAAAGTCTTACCCTGGTGCAGAAACATTGAGAAAGTCTTACCCTGGTGCAGAAACATTGAGAAAGTCTTACCCTGGAGCAGAAACATTGAGAAAGTCTTACCCTGGAGCAGAAACATTGAGAAAGTCTTACCCTGGAGCAGAAACACTGAGAAAGTCTTACCCTGGAGCAGAAACACTGAGAAAGTCTTACCCTGGAGCAGAAACACTGAGAAAGTCTTACCCTGGAGCAGAAACATTGAGAAAGTCTTACCCTGGAGCAGAAACACTCAGAAAGTCTTACCCTGGAGCAGAAACATTGAGAAAGTCTTACCCTGGAGCAGAAACATTGAGAAAGTCTTACCCTGGAGCAGAAACACTGAGAAAGTCTTACCCTGGAGCAGAAACATTGAGAAAGTCTTACCCTGGAGCAGAAACACTGAGAAAGTCTTACCCTGGAGCAGAAACATTGAGAAAGTCTTACCCTGGAGCAGAAACATTGAGAAAGTCTTACCCTGGAGCAGAAACACTGAGAAAGTCTTACCCTGGAGCAGAAACATTGAGAAAGTCTTACCCTGGAGCAGAAACACTGAGAGAAAGTCTTACCCTGCAGAGCAGAAAGTCACTGGAGCAGAAACACTGAGAGAAAGTCTTACCCTGGAGCAGAAACTGAGAAAGTCTTACCCTGGAGCAGAAACACTGAGAAAGTCTTACACTGAGAGAGTCTTACCCTCTGAGAAAGAGCAGAAACACAGAAAGTCTTACCCTGGAGCAGAAACATTGAGACATTGAGAAAGTCTTAAGAAACACTGAGTGAGAAAGTCTTACCCTTAGTCTTACACCTGGAGCAGAAACACTGAGAAAGTCTTACCCTGGAGCAGAAACACTGAGAAAGTCTTACTCTGAAGCAGAAACACTGAGAAAGTCTTACCCTGGAGCAGAAACACTGAGAAAGTCTTACCCTGGAGCAGAAACACTGAGAAAGCCTTACACCTGGAGCAGAAACACTGAGAAAGTCTTACCCTGGAGCAGAAACACTGAGAAAGTCTTACTCTGAAGCAGAAACACTGAGAAAGTCTTACCCTGGAGCAGAAACACTAAGAAAGTCTTACCCTGGAGCAGAAACACTGAGAAAGTCTTACCCTGGAGCAGAAATACTGAGAAAGTCTTACCCTGGAGCAGAAACACTCAGAAAGTCTTACCCAGGAGCAGAAACACTGAGAAAGTCTTACCCTGGAGCAGAAACACTGAGAAAGTCTTACCCTGGAGCAGAAACACTGAGAAAGTCTTACCCAGGAGCAGAAATACTGAGAAAGTCTTACCCTGGAGCAGAAACACTCAGAAAGTCTTACCCTGGAGCAGAAACACTCAGAAAGTCTTACCCTGCAGCAGAAACATTGAGAAAGTCTTACCCTGGAGCAGAAACACTCAGAAAGTCTTACCCTGGAGCAGAAACACTGAGAAAGTCTTACCCTGGAGCAGAAACACTGAGAAAGTCTTACTCTGAAGCAGAAACACTGAGAAAGTCTTACCCTGGAGCAGAAACACTGAGAAAGTCTTACCCTGGAGCAAAAACACTGAGAAAGCCTTACACCTGGAGCAGAAACACTGAGAAAGGCTTACCCTGGAGCAGAAACACTGAGAAAGTCTTACTCTGAAGCAGAAACACTGAGAAAGTCTTACCCTGGAGCAGAAACACTCAGAAAGTCTTACCCTGGAGCAGAAACACTGAGAAAGTCTTACCCTGGAGCAGAAATACTGAGAAAGTCTTACCCTGGAGCAGAAACACTCAGAAAGTCTTACCCTGGAGCAGAAACACTCAGAAAGTCTTACCCTGGAGCAGAAACACTCAGAAAGTCTTACCCTGGAGCAGAAACACTGAGAAAGTCTTACCCTGGAGCAGAAATACTGAGAAAGTCTTACCCTGCAGCAGAAACATTGAGAAAGTCTTACCCTGGAGCAGAAACACTCAGAAAGTCTTACCCTGGAGCAGAAACACTGAGAAAGTCTTACCCTGGAGCAGAAACACTGAGAAAGTCTTACCCTGGAGCAGAAACACTGAGAAAGTCTTACCCTGGAGCAGAAACATTGAGAAAGCCTTACCCTGGAGCAGAAACACTGAAAAAGTCTTACCCTGGAGCAGAAACACTGAGAAAGTCTTACCCTGGAGCAGAAACACTGAGAAAGTCTTACCCTGGAGCAGAAACACTGAGAAAGTCTTACCCTGGAGCAGAAACACTCAGAAAGTCTTACCCTGGAGCAGAGACACTCAGAAAGTCTTACCCTGGAGTAGAAACACTGAGACAGTCTTACCCTGGAGCAGAAACACTCAGAAAGTCTTACCCTGGAGTAGAAGCACTCAGAAAGTCTTACCCTGGAGCAGAAACACTCAGAAAGTCTTACCCTGCAGCACAAACACTTAGAAATGCTTCCCATGCAGCAGCAACATTCATCAAGTCTTCCCATGTAGCAGCAACACTGAGAGGCACTTCCTTTGCCAGGGCCAGAACAATGTTGTGTGCCAGCGCCACCTTATCAGCTCACGAGACAGTAAAATGGCTGGCCTAGATAGTGGAAAAGATCTTTTACCCACCTCGCAGCGACCCTGACAAGTATCTAAATGTTTAGAAAAGCCTCTAGCTTTTAATTTCTGGAGATATGAAGCTTCCAGGGAGGTGTTAACGTCCTTTCACGGGAGTGAAAGAGCAGAAGTCTCTGAATGTTTTGCACTTTACAAGGATTGCTGATTTGTTTATCTTTCTTCCTCGCGAGCATTTAGAATAGCAATCTTATTTATAATTAAATTCACTATACATTTTAATTTCCAGGGTTATGTACCTTTGATGAGTTTGGAGAGACTACTCTCGGAGCCTGGCCATAGGTCAGGCTCGTCTGGTGCTTGCCTGGTCAGCCAGGCTGTTGCTAATATTAACTGTTCTTCCATACGTAACATTTCATTTCCAATTTCTCTATTTCCTCACCTACACTTAACCTTTCAAACATTCTCCCGTATCTAACACTTCCACATTGTACATTTAACGAACTCATTTGCGCCTAAAACTCTCACTTTTTCTCATTAAAATTTGCTAATATATAAAGGCGATTTGCAAAATTATAAGAAAACATGAATATGTTACAGTTGATGGGCAAGTAGCTGCTGGAGTTCAACTCGAATTTAGGCACGGTAATGAAGATGGTGACGGAGGAAGACTTCCGTGGTATATCACCGATGAGGGAAAACGGCTCCTTGATTGACTGACTAAATAGATCGACTGAAGAAGACAAAACCCGGGGCTGCATATCACACCCAACTGTTACCTGGAGCTCACATCATATAAGACGCAGGGTGATTTTCCAAGACTTTTTGAACAGAAAAGATGCGTCTTATATGCCAGAAAATGATGTAATTTATCGTTTTTTGGGGGGAGGGGACTAAAAAACTGATATGATGTGTTGCGTGGGATGGGATGAATTTGGTTTGGGCTTCACAAATTAATAAAGGTTAGATAGCCATGCGTTAAGGATATTATAGTACCTGGGGAGTGAGAGATGATTAGGTCAGGTCCGTGGAAGGGGAGAATATCTCTATGTCCTTGGATCATCAGCTCTTCACAAGTATTAAAGAAAAATCTGCCAATAGTGAACATTAAAATGGTATAAAATACCGACAGGTTGTTTCGGACTATGGAACAATACTCTTCTCCAGACTAAGGGACTGACCACCTCAAAACTTCAAGGGTGATGGACTGATTACATCGTCTTCAAGTCTCTTCTGCTTCTATCAACTTTTCTGTACTCGACTGAATAAGCCTACTGTGTAGGCGAAACGTTTCGAAATAAAGATACCTAACTATTGCATATGTGTCTTACCTAACTGCCAATAGTACTGATGCATTTTTTCACATAGGAGAATTCTTATTTTTGGAGTTGTGTACGAAGCATAACGTAGCCGAAAAGTGGTTAAAAACCCTCATATAGCAAAAGGAGCTCATTCGTTTTAGTGAAACATCCAGTAATGAAAGATATCGTTTTTACTATACTGGGTATATGTCTTATTTAAAAAAAAGTGCATATGCTGTGTATTTCACTTCAGTCCACTGAGATGTTGTGGAGGGGACTGAGCACACACTTGTAAGAGAACTCACAGAGCAGTTCAAGGCTTCACTTTGCACACAACTGGAAAAGAAACCTTGCGGATTCTTTTCCAGAGAACCGAAAAATTGATAAATTAGACACATGTGCAACACTTGGGTACCTTTACTTAGGAAACGTTGCGCCACACAGTGGCTTCATCAGTCCAATACAAAGAAGAACAGTGAAGATAAGGAGAGAGATTGAGGTATTCAGTCCCTCAGCCTGGAGTCAATGTAACCCATCCATCAATCTTATCAAGACTGATGGACTGATTACATCGACTCCAGACTGAGGGACTAATTTCCTCAATCTCCTTCTGACCTTCACTATTCTTCTTTGTACTGGACTGATGAATCCACTGTGTGGCGAAACGTTTCCTCATTAAAGATATTCAAGTGTCGCACATGTGTCCGATTTATCAAATCTAGTTTTTTCCAGCCACAACCAACCTCGCAAATCCTCCTTGAGTTGGCCCCTGCCCCCGGTACCGTGTCTTTAATAAGACAAGTGTCTCAACTCTACTTCAGCGACGACCAGTCAACGGCGAATCGATGATGTAATCTCCGATCTTTGCACTGAGGTCTGCGTCCCTGTTACCAGATCTTGCAATATAAAAAAAGCACATCTTTTAACATAGTTACTGGACGAAGTGTATGTCGTCCAGACATGTACATTTGACACCTAGTGAGTTAATTTTTGAGCTACTGGGAGACCACCAATGTATGTTCTCCAGGTCCTTTGCTATTAGTCTTCGAATTACAGAATATTGTGATACAAGTACCAAAGTGTTATGTTAGTCACACAATGAAATGCACTAAAGATGAGATGATGACAGTTTCAAGGATCCTCGTCTGAGCTGTAACTCCACCGAATCATCAAGGCCGTAGAATCGAAAGAGAAAGAAGTGAAGTCATCTGGTACTTCAGCACTCTATGTGGCCTTTCGTTTCTTCTCCAGAGAGTAAGGCTAAATAATCTTAGAATGGTGTCAGCCAATGAAAATACGTTCTGTTAATTTAGCCAATGGCTATTCTTTATTCAACAACAGGGTGGAGTAACTGGTGTTTCAAGGCAGTGTTCCCAATAAATCCAACATGGTGGAGTACTTGCTGTGTCAATGCAGCTTTTCCAATAAAGCCAACAACAAGGTGGAGTACATGATGTTTCATGAGGATTGAGTAACTGATGTTTCATGGCAAATGTCACATTAAATCCTTAGTCACACTCAGTATTTTTTTCTTGTGAGAAAATTTTCTGCTGACCTTACCCAAACATTTCTTCGCAAGACTCGCCTCATACTGAGAGAGTCACAACTAAGAAACTTCTGCATGCTATTCCCAGTAACCCCAGACCCTCCAGAATGTACGGCCTGCCAAAAACTCAAAAACCTGGAATTCCACTGAGGCCTATGTCCTCTGAAATAAACAGTGCTTCCCACTAACTCTCAGGGATTCTTGTTAAGCACCTTTCTCTTGGGCACTATCAGCCGAGCACATCTTAAACACTCTGGTGATCTCCTCAGTTGCATTCGCAACATTAACATTAAAAATAAGAAACTCTCTAGCCTTTGACTTAACATCCCTGTTCACCAAGGTACCTACTATACGAGCCATAGATCTTCTGCTAAGGATAATTGACGACCCCCATGATCTTCCTATTCCAGCCAGAGATTTCATCAACCTTGCTGAACTGTGTGTTGGCTTTACATGTTTCTCTTACGAAAATCACCTATTGCAGCGGACTTTTGGGTTACCCATGGATTCCCCACGAAGTGCCGTACTGACAAACCTATACATAGAATATCTGGAAGCCGAGCTTTTTTCCTTTATTATTCCCTCTTCTGTCACCTGGCTCCATTATGTTGATGACATTCCCATTATAGCTCCCAGACGCTTCAACGTTCAAGTTCTCCAACACAAGTTCAACCAGGTCGAGCCCTCAATCCAGTTTACACCAAAAGTCGACAACACTTTTCCTTTCTTTGACGTTCTCTACAAATCTGACCAAGAACTTCGTTTCAAAGTCTATCGAAAACCTACCAACCAACACGATCTTCTCCACTTTATCTCTCACGACGACACCAAACGTGGTGCAATTACAGGCTTTTTTTTTCCTTCGTGCACTCCGAGTGTGCAGCAATGAGTTCCTTGAGGAAGAATGTTCTCTCATTGAACAAGTATTTCCTAAACTTTGCTATCCTCGTCTCTTCATTAGAGACTCCAAACGCCGGGCACATATCTTTAACTTGCCCAGAGAAGACACTGCCGAGAAGTCATCCACCTCAATTTCCACCACCATCAAGGACATCACCAATAATAGACAGGACAAGCTTGAATCCAGTGCATGGGTATACAAAAACCTTTGCAATGATTGCAACCAATTATACGTGGGCAAAACATCTAGAGACCTCCAAATAAGTATTTCAGAACACCAGTACGCAGGCAGATCGGATGATTCAAGGAACGCCTATTCAACACCGAAATTTCAACAACCATTTAAACAACTTCAGAAACTCAAAGCTTATCGCCAGAGAAGAAAACACTCAATACCGCAGAATCCTCGAATCATCACTTATTTGTTTATTTAACACTTTCAACCAGAACAATAGTTTCTATAGCATAACTGAACCCCTTGCCAAGAAACTTCTTCATCGTTATCCTACATAACTACATGCATACCCACCCGTCCCTTACAGGTCCGTCTCAGATCCAGCCTACCTAGCATTCTCCACCTGTCTCTCCACCCTATAAATACTCGTGTACTATTCAACCAGGCAGATCTGTCTGTGACTTGATAAAGCCCGATTAAGGATTACACTAACCATACCACGGGCGGGGATAGAACCCGCGATCAGAGAGTCTCAAAACTCCAGACTGTCGCGTTAGCTTTTTGCCGAACACAGCACACAATTAATATATAGTACTTCATAAAATTGCTTCTTAGTAACTGCTACATATATACTAACATTAGTGCAAAGAGAGTAATTATATTTCTTGTTATAGTTTGAAATCTACTAAGCATTTATTATGAATAGATATAAACTCGTTTTTTCTTTTTTATATTTATGCACTGTACAGAGTAGTTAATAAATATACCAATCATTTTTCTTATATTTCACCATTTACTTGGTTTTTAGTCATGTATTTAGGAAATTCCAACCCTCTTTCGCCCAGTAAAATATTTTCAGAAAACGGAGTGCTAAAAAAAGTACCTCAATCAGCAAGAAATGTTATTTGTCTCTAGTGGTTCATTTTTAAGTGAAAACTGTCGTCTCCTCCATTTGGTTAATAGAAAATATTCATTACTTTATGACGTGAGAAGCACCGTCTCTTGAATATGTTGTGGAGTTGCAAAGTCCTTTTTGAGGTGATCAACATCTCTTCAATGCGTTACTTGGGCACCGTCTCTTGTACAGTGTTTGACAGGTGTTACACGAGTGCAAGAAATGTCCTCATAAATCTATAACACTTTATTTATTAGAAATATACAGCCGTAACACACAGGATTCGACAACCACATACTTGTATATAACTTTACGGTCACGAAACATGACATATTTGCAAATGTTCTGTGGAATTCCACAGAGCCGAGTGCACGCCATACGAGGCTGGGCGGTGTAGGGTCCCCGGCGAGACCATTAATCCTGCCTCACTTGATAATCCCGTTGGGCTCAAAACGATGACTCTCTTCATACACTCCAGTTCCCGCGGGCATTACTGATGCTGTTATGAAGACCAAGCACTGTAACTCACTGTCACAACTCTGAATCCAAACAATGTGAACTCTTATATAATTATGTTTTGAGGTTGTTACCTTCGTCTTTAAAAAAAAGACTGGTCTTTGAAATTCATGGCCGGTTTAATGACGTCGTTGATACTGGGTGTCCAGAGTAAAACAACCACTGGCATTCAGTGTTAAGAGACGGTGGTATCAACTAACACAGATGCTTATGTGATAGCTGTTAGCTTCATGGCAAGCCATATCACTGTGGCACCTGGCTTGCCGGTTGGCCTTCGCGATTCAATTATTTTAGTGGTGTTATGTAGGTATAAGAGAGACAAATATAACAGGTAGCAAAACCAAAACAGTAGCAGAAAATAACCTATATGAAGAGACCCAATGATAGATAACATGCGTGAAATGATAACATGGATAGAATTAAACCCCTGCACATATGCATGGTGTTAAAGGTGGGAATTTTAGGGAGCATAGTGAGTAAATAGGAAAGATTTATCAGAGGACCTGGGAGTCCACACCGAGACTATCTGCTGAGAAAAAACATATATCTAGAGTAATGTAAAAGTGGCATAGAATTTACAGAAGGGATAGAAGTGGATAGAAGTAATGGGTTACACTACCTCTATCTTAACTAATTACGTTAGTCCGCTGCCACTCGCAGAACTGTCAGTAACATTGCTTCTTCTATTTACCATCAGTTCTGCAACGTCTAAAACATCACTTACTTCTAACATCACTATTATTAAAACGACTTCCTTGTTGTCAACCGAATGTCTTGATGTAGTTATTTCTCATAATAGGCATCGTTTGATACTTTTGAAGTTGTTCATTATGATTGCTCCAATGTCCTTTTTTTTCGTGCTTGAGAGTGTTATGTCCAGAATACATGAACACAACACTAACTTATCCTGATCACTCTGAAAATTCAAAGAATTTGCTTGGGATATCTCGCTTTTCCTCAATTTCGCGTCAATCAACAATTTTGCTGTTCTAGATGTTAAACCTAACTCGACAACATTTATGTACAGTGTAAAGGAGAATGAACCATGAACAGATCTCTAGGGAACTCCACGCTTCACCTCTAACCACTCAGACACATCTCTGATCAGTACCATTTTGTTTCCCTCTTTATGATTATGTCATATATCCAGGCATGAGGTTTATCTGCAATATCATGTGCTTTTATTTTGGTCAACAATCTACGACGGGGTAACTTGTCCAATGCCTTATGGAAATCTAGATATCTTTCATGTATTGGGTATTTTTTTTATTCTATTTTTGGCATGTATAAATGAAAACTTGGAGTACGGTAGCAAGGCATGATTTTTCGTTGCGGAATCCATACTTATTTCTAGTTAGTAGATTATTATTTTCCACAAAATTAACTATCTCGTCCCTTTTATTATTACTATCATTGGAAAGCGACGAACTCATATGGGAAATGGGAGAGAAATGGGAGAGAAATGGGAGGGAAATGGGAAGGAAATGGGACGCAATTAATTACGAACCAAAGGGAAGATTACGGTCACTTCCTTGGATCAAGAGCCTCTCATCGGCAACAAGGCATCTGCGGCGAGTAACTTATAAGTGTCCATCTGTTTACTTAAAGTTAATGCCAAGCTGACAGAACATCAGTTTGGGGGACATTTGCTAGGTTCCAGTCTATTGACACCTTACTGTCTCTCAGTGACTTGTTAAATATCAGCTTTAGTGGCTATGTGATTTAGTACGTGTATTCTTTTAACCCTCGGCAGGCAGTTCATCTGGTCTCTTGACGTTTTTAATATTCAGCTTCAACTGTATAAGGCTGCTAATTACATTAATTCCTAATTTGTCCGTGTTAGGCCTGAAAACAAATTTTTCGATTTGGGAACGTTGATTTTGTGCTCAGCTGTAAATACAGAAGTTTGCGTTAAATTTTGAAGTCATTCCTTAGTTGTTTGCTCTTCTTTTTCAGTTATTGCTAGTTATAGGTCCTGTAGTTTTTACCATTTTATCTTCATGACGTATTTAAAGAGTTGTTGTGGGTATTCTTGGATGTTTTATCTGCAAAGTTTCGTCGCTCAATGGTACAACAGTGCTACACGGATCGCATCCCAGTCTGTTCTTCTGTCCCATGACAGTTATTTATTGCGGTACAACGATGCATATATACATACGTATATATATATATATATATATATATATATATATATATATATATATATATATATATATATATATATATATATATATATATATATATATATATATATATATATGCACTCACGAGTATATATACCGGTATATTCGAAAGGCTTGTACAAACGACAATCGTTAATGAATTTTAAATAACCATAACACCAGTCACGAGTAACTTGATAATGGAAAAGGACGTATGAAAACACTTTTAAAAAGTTTACTCCCTGTTTTGTGGGTCAGTTAAGTGATCCAGCAGCCAGGGGATTGTGACCTTCATTCCCCAGGCAGTGTTTGATAGGGAAATATATCACAATAACTTGATGTAAAAAGGAAGGACCTCAAGGCCGACTCTTTGGACTAGGTCTATTCTTGATATATATGAAACATGTATAATTCGTTTTTTTTTTTTTTTCAAAGTTCGTTGATAACCAAACTAGGGAACAGAAGCGCCATATGAACATTCAAATATTGCAAGCCAGCTGTCTAGTGTTAATTAAATTTTCATGCTGAGAAATATAAATTCCCATTAAGAGTATCATTATTATAATGAAAGGGAATGAAGAAAGGTACCTATAAGAGTGTAAATATTTGATTTGATGTTAAATCAGCAGAGTATTGGTGTACCTGAATTTTCATTTCTTTTGAGACAGAGATCGCCAAAGTTTTGATCAGAAAATGTCTTGCTTAGTCTTCGTATGTCGTCAGTGCGCCGCGTTTTTGTATCGCATTCCGGAATTTATTTCACATTCATTTGAGATGATATTGTCACTCATTTGATTAAAAATTGTATACATCAGCAGTTCGCTGCTACCTTATATGATAGTTACACCGTGGGAACATTGGCAATGTTTCATTGTCGTATACCGTCACTCAGGATGAGGTTCATACAAGGTGATGAAATCAGTCAGCCTGAGCTGGGAGACTTCAGTAGATTAATAAGGATATCGTCAAACATTATCGTCATAACTGGAGAAGAGGTTATCGTCATTACCATCACTATGGGGAGACAATATCTTCATCATCACTACAAGACATTACTTCCGTCAGTAGGGGGAGATAATGTAACTGTCACTAAGACAGAGAAAACATCAATTAGGTTCTAGAAGCTGTGTGGGATAAACGTATTTCAACATTTAAATGTTTTCACTCTCATAAATACTTTCATAAATATTTATATCACTGAGATTTTAGGGTAATCCTGTTTTGTAGGACATTAAAATTATCATCTTTTCAGCATAATTATATACACAACATCATGGTTATAAAAATATCTAATCTGTAAATATACTTGGGTTATAAATCCCAATGGACAAATAGAGGGTGGGTAAACGTGAGGAGCAGATGGATAACACGTCTGAGAGATAGATAGATAGATAGAGAGAAAGAGAGAGAGAGAGAGAGAGAGAGAGAGAGAGAGAGAGAGAGAGAGAGAGAGAGAGAGAGAGAGAGAGAGAGAGAGAGAGAGAGAGAGAGAGAGAGAGAGAGAGAGAAAGGATGGGTGGGTAAGAGATAATTTAGGCTCGTACGAGCGAGCGAGGAGAGAAGTTCTACCACCAGCCTCCCGCGTGGGAGACAGAAAAGAGAAAACAAAGTTCCCGCAACACCTTCGTATAAGGGAAGAGAGGGAGAGCTCAATACCCTCATGTGAGGAAAGGAGAGGGAGGTCTCAATACCCTCATGTGAGGGAAGGAGAGGGAGAGTTCAATACCCTCATGTGAGGGAAGGAGAGGAAGAGCTCAATACCCTCATGTGAAGATAATGGCAGAAGGGATAATAACCTTGTTTGAGGGTACAGGGGGATATACCAGTCAAATGAGAAAAACTATTAATTCCTTCAGTTGAGGTGTAGGGAGACACCAACACCTTCAAATTAGGGAAGAAGAGAGTTCAATACCCTATTATTGAGGAGTGAAAGGTCAGTAGTCTTATAAGTGGGAAGGAAGGTGTAAACACTCTCACATGAGGAAAGTGAAGGTGCCAACACTCTCACATGAGGAAAGTGAAGGTGCCAACACTCTCACATGAGGAAAGTGAAGGTGCCAACACTCTCACATGAGTAAAGTGAAGGTGCCAACACTCTCACATGAGGAAAGTGAAGGTGCCAACACTCTCACATGAGGAAGGTGAAGGTGCCAACACTCTCACATGAGGAAAGTGAAGGTGCCAACACTCTCACATGAGGAAAGTGAAGGTGCCAACACTCTCACATGAGGAAAGTGAAGGTGCCAACACTCTCACATGAGGGAAGTGAAGGTGCCAACACTCTCACATGAGGGAAGTGAAGGTGCCAACACTCTCACATGAGGGAAGTGAAGGTGTCAACACTCTCACATGAGGAAAGTGAAGGTGCCAACACTCTCACATGAGGGAAGTGAAGGTGCCAACACTCTCACATGAGGAAAGTGAAGGTGGCAACACTCTCACATGAGGAAAGTGAAGGTGCCAACACTCTCACATGAGGAAAGTGAAGGTGCCAACACTCTCACATGAGGAAAGTGAAGGTGCCAACACTCTCACATGAGGGAAGTGAAGGTGCCAACACTCTCACTTGAGGAAAGTGAAGGTGCCAACACTCTCACATGAGGAAAGTGAAGGTGCCAACATTCTCACATGAGGGAAGTGAAGGTGCCAACACTCTCACATGAGGGAAGTGAAGGTGCCAACACACTCACACGAGGGAAGTGAAGATGCCAACACTCTCACATAAGGAAAGTGAAGGTGCCAACATTCTCACATGAGGGAAGTGAAGGTGCCAACACTCTCACATGAGGAAAGTGAAGATGCCAACACTCTCACATGAGGGAAGTGAAGATGCCAACACTCTCACATGAGGAAAATGAAGGTGCCAACACTCTCACATGAGGGAAGTGAAGGTGCCAACACTCTCACATGAGGGAAGTGAAGGTGTCAGCTCCCTCACATGAGGGACGTGAAGGTGTTAACATCCTCATATGAGGGGAAATGCACATGGTCAGCATCCTCACATGAGGGGAAATGCACATGGTCAGCATCCTCATAGGAGGGGAGACGACGGGTTAACGCTCATAGAGCGGAGTGAAGATACCAACAGAGTGCCAAGGAACTTTGACAGTACTCGCACAGTACTCGCACAGTACTCGCTCCCATCTTGTTCCTCATCCTCATATCCGACATAGACAAGGACGTCAGCCACAGCACCGTGTCTTCCTTTGCAGATGACACCCGAATCTGCATGACAGTGTCTTCCATTGCAGACACTGCAAGGCTCCAGGCGGACATCAACCAAATCTTTCAGTGGGCTGCAGAAAACAATATGAAGTTCAACGATGAGAAATTTCAATTACTCAGATATGGTAAACATGAGGAAATTAAATCTTCATCAGAGTACAAAACAAATTCTGGCCACAAAATAGAGCGAAACACCAACGTCAAAGACCTGGGAGTGATTATGTCGGAGGATCTCACCTTCAAGGACCATAACATTGTATCAATCGCATCTGCTAGAAAAATGACAGGATGGATAATGAGAACCTTCAAAACTAGGGAGGCCAAGCCCATGATGACACTCTTCAGGTCACTTGTTCTATCTAGGCTGGAATATTGCTGCACACTAACAGCACCTTTCAAGGCAGGTGAAATTGCCGACCTAGAAAATGTACAGAGAACTTTCACGGCGCGCATAACGGAGATAAAACACCTCAATTACTGGGAGCGCTTGAGGTTCCTAAACCTGTATTCCCTGGAACGCAGGAGGGAGAGATACATGATTATATACACCTGGAAAATCCTAGAGGGACTAGTACCGAACTTGCACACGAAAATCACTCACTACGAAAGCAAAAGACTTGGCAGACGATGCACCATCCCCCCAATGAAAAGCAGGGGTGTCACTAGCACGTTAAGAGACCATACAATAAGTGTCAGGGGCCCGAGACTGTTCAACTGCCTCCCAGCACACATAAGGGGGATTACCAACAGACTCCTGGCAGTCTTCAAGCTGGCACTGGACAAGCACCTAAAGTCAGTTCCTGATCAGCCGGGCTGTGGCTCGTACGTTGGTTTGCGTGCAGCCAGCAGCAACAGCCTGGTTGATCAGGCTCTGCTCCACCAGGAGGCCTGGTCACAGACCGGGCCGCGGGGGCGTTGACCCCCGGAACTCTCTCCAGGTAAACTCCAGGTATTAAGGCCCCCCCACAACACCTGTTCATAAGCCCATATGTCACCTGCACACAAACATCAGTCACATTTCTTCGCTAAAATAAAGTCTAAAGTAAACTTTGTGTGTATACAATAAGTGACATACTTCCACACGTATATACCCATGTGATGAGGCAGTACCTGTAAGTGTGAGCAGGACGCGACGACACATGGACTCTCTGGTTTCAAACATCGGGCCGTCGTAGTGACGGTCCTCAGGCAAAAGGCTACTAATGCGACTTCTCCAGAAGCAGCAGCAACAGTAGCAGCAGTAACAGCAGCAACAACAGCAGTAGCAGCAACAACAGCAGCCCTCTACTATCACCGTGACTAACTAGGTCACTGGCAACTGTTGCTTGGGAAGGCGCAAGTGTGACTTGGCCCAAGCTGGGAGTTAGAAGTGTGCGCCAAGACGCATGGCTCTCACTACAGCACTAAACACATGGCTGCTCCACCACCCTCTACACTCACTACACACCACCTCCACCATGCCACAACACATCAAGACGCTAACATATACTTTCAACTAACAGGTGGACAACCATCCACATAAACATACTAGTAACTATCCTGGGATGCTACTATCAAGTAGTCTTATCACTTGCAACACACATTAACCAATTGGTTAATATCATAACTTGACACTACTTCCCTTATCTACCTGCCGACTGGCAGCACATGGGTTGGTATCAAGCGAGGGGCGCGTGATGTGTGCGAGAGGGAGTGCGTGTGTGTGTGTGAGAGAGTGGCAGCGACGCACGTCCGGTTTTAACCGTGGTAAAGGCGACACTGACTCTCTGGCGACCATCCCACCAGCTGGTGCCAACTCTTTGCTTACCCGGAGATGTACCTCTCCCTCCCTCCTTCTCTCCCTTCCTCCCTCTCTCCCTCTCCCTCTCCACTATAGTCTTAGCTTACTGTCATTTTGTAGAATGGTACCTTGGATAATCAGAACAATGCTTGGTTTGGCAGGCTGCGGGACAGTGTGCCGTGGCACTCGTGGTCTTTCCAGCAAGCTAACTTTTGGGACTAACTCACTCGCCTTTAGGAAAAACTGGCGCCTTGAAGAAATAGTGTACTTTGCATCTGACAGTCTTTAGAAGAGGCTTTTGGCACTGACAATAATGTGACACCTTGTGACACTGTCAGCAATGGTGCCACCTAGTTGACTTAAAAATGTAGCACTTTGTGGCACTCTCAGCAATGTGACACCATGTGGCACTATCAACAAGATGGCACCTTGTGGCACTGCCAGCAATGTAGAATTTTGTTGTCGTGGTAGATTTTTTTTTTTGTAATTTTGGCAATATCATCTCTGTGGACCCCTGTGGCACTGGCATCACTGTGCCATGGGCAGCAATGTTGCACCTGGGTCACCGGCAGAAATGTGACACTTTGGGACGTTAGCATCTGTATGGCATTGGCATCATTGTGGCATTGTCATCACTATGGCACTTGAAGAAATTGGCACTGTCGGCATTGTGGCACCTTATAGCAGTGGCATCATTGTAGCACTAGAAGGAATGTTGTCCTGCCTACATTGTGGCACTTTATGGCACTATCAGTAATATGGCGCTGGCAACAGTGTAGCACTGTCAGCAATGTGGCATTAATGGCACTGGTAGAAAAGTGGCACTTTTCAAAAAGTAGCAGCAGAAACATGGCAATTAGTGCCATACATATATGGCACGTTTTAGAACTGGCTAAAGTGTGGTAACTGGTGGCACGTGCAGAAATGTGGCACCCGATGGAGCTTGAAGAAATATGGCCCTTTGGTGCACTGGTAAAATGTGGCACAGTGTGATATTTCTAGAAATGCTGAAATGTTGAAGCTTGTGGTTCGTGTAGAACTGAGGCTTCTGGCAACACTTGCATGTGACAAATGGCGACATTAGTAGAGGTGTGGCACTGAGCATTGAGGCACCTCTTGACAATCTTAGTACTTGGTGGTACTGGTAGACATGTGGCGCCTCGTGCGACCACTTGAGAGCTGAATCCTAACATTACATCCTACGACCACTTTCAATTTACGCTGTTTGTTGTCTTACGCATTCCTAGCACCAATATCTAAACGTTCCCGTGGTTCAATCTCTGGTACGGGTGGAAACATCAGGGCGTGTTTCTGTAAGACACCTACTGTCCCTGGTCACCTAGCAGTAAACAGATACTGGGTGTTAGGCGACTGGTGTGGGTCGCATCCTGGGGACTAAATTAACCTAATTTGACTAAAATTATCTGCTCTGCGGTGCCTGTACGAGTCTAGGCAATACTTACTTCTGTGCTCGTATCTCTGGTGATGTGAGGATGAGTTGTATCCTTACAACCTCGTCTCTCATCATCCTAAAATCAAGGCAGTTTTGTCGCCATGGGTAATGAGAAAAGACGCAGAGGAGCTGTGCGTTCAGGGGATAAGAACTGACATGACAGCAGAACACTGACGACCGTCGTACCGACCTTCAGGTAGAACAGGCAGGTAACTCTGACCTACAGGCCGGTAATTTTGATCCGTATGCGTTGTATGGTACTGGAGAAGACAATAAGAAGTGTGGTGGAACACAGATTCAGGACCGGGAAATATTGCCTCACAAACCTTCTGAATGTCTTTGACAGAAACGAAAAGATAAAGAAAGGAGAGATATGAGTGAGTTGCTGTTTTTTTTTTTTTTACACTTCAAGACGGTACTTGACACCGTACCACACCAGAAGATAATCTACAAGATGAAAAAATAGATTGTGATTACAAGAAGCGCACTTTAAGGTTACGAGGAATGCCAATGGAAAAGAAAGCAGAGTGACGATTTGAGAAGTGGCGAGTGTGACGAATGATATGCAAGAAGGATCACTGCTAGGACCACTGCTGTTCGTGAGTAACATAAATGACAAGCCAAAGGTAAATAAATCGTTTACATCAATGTATGGAGGCGATGTAAAGATGACTATAAACACATGACTGAAGGGTTACACGGATGGACTCCATCTCACACTGGACACACTGCAGGAGATGCTGAACAAGCGGTTACTGATATGCAAAGTTCGTATGGGAAGAGCTATGAGCCTGTTGAGCAGGCGGATTTAAAAAGTAGCTTCAAATACAAAGGGCCAAATGGATTATGAAATTATAAAACCGACCGATAGTAACAAAGGAACAGTAAAACGACATAAAAACTATACCTAGGTGAGTAAAATCAAGTGAGGACACCTGAAGAAAGGAATGACTCAGTAATATAGGATAATGAAACAATACAAATATGGAAATTAAAATCCATAATACAAAAAATATAGAAACAATGGTAGAAACCTAAAAAGAAGATAAAAAAAATATAACAGTAACTGCATACAACCTACCTGTTTAACAGCGTGTGGGAAAGAGAAATTTTAGTCATATATGTAAGGGATTGCTTAATATACTCAAAGAACGAGCCATAGATGGAAGTTGCTTGCTCTCAACTGCCACTGGATGCCGGCAACTATAGCCCTGAGGACTCATCTTCCATGGAAGGTGAAGAATTTGTTTGTTTATTTTGCTGATGTGAAACATAAAACCCATTAGGGTTACTCAAGAGTGATGGAGGATCGATAATCAGTCGGCTACTATCGTCCCGATCTATAACCAGACTCTTGATTCACGAAATCGTAATAATTAGAAACGACTGCAAACAAACCAGGGAACGGGCGGGGTTTGAACCCATGGTGAGTGAGTCCTCTTGGTGACAAGTGAAGTTGAAAAGGCATAAAGGATTGCTTACGCGCTCCTTTCCCTGATTCATGTTTGTGGCTAGGTCAGTCAGGTTGTTGGTGCTTACTGCACGCAGCCTGACGAAAGCAGATCAAGAACCAAGCCAGATAACAGCAGCGGGGATGACACAAGGATGAGAGCCAAACTGAGCGCAGTGCGATTGGGAAGAAAGTGTGCAAGACAATGATTTGAAGTTCTGTGTGACTAACCGGGAAGTACCGGGAGGCACAGCGCAAAAAAAATCATCCATAAAAAAAAGCCGAGGCAATAGGGAGGAAAAAGAGAGAGAATCCTGTGTCCATCCATAGTTCCAGAAAGGCAGTCATAAAAAAAAGTCAGAAGAATATTGGTAGAAACTGGAAGATGTCAGGGAAGCGAGAACCAACTAAAACAGTCAGAATTGAATACGTAAAGATAAAAAGAGAGGAGTAAAAGTTCGAGAAAGCGAAGGAATTAAGCTGTCAGCAACCAGGTAAATATCTGGCGGAAAAGACACCACTGGATGTTATATTACACTGAAAACATATCGACTATACGAGGATCATGACGTCTGCTTGGCACTTCTACTCCATCAGTCAAGGAAACTTTAATGTTCAGTATATTAATAATAATAAACTTTCGGTGTATATATACCGTGATATATACCGCTCTTTGTATATAAAGTACTACTCTCTTCGTACACATCAGAACATGTATGAAATAACACTGTTAATGAAGGTTAACAGGAAAGTGAATAATACATTTACAGGACACAAACCTGATATCACTTTCCAATAAAAGATTAATCTGGAAACTTTAAAACCTACGAGGAAAAAAACAAACTATCACAATAGAGGAGAGAGAGAAACTGTTTGGAAGGAGAACGTGAACATTTAGAGACGGAAGGATACATGTACTCTTAGAAAAATGTCACCAGTCGTTCCCCACAAGTATCTGCGTTTTCCTAATAAAAAGTTCTCATTCTCTCTCTCTCTCTCTCTCTCTCTCTCTCTCTCTCTGTTGTTTTCATAAATAGGCAAGAAACACACAGTGAAGGTACGTTCGAACCTCTCTGACTGCAGACTGTGTGCCTGTGCTAATTCTGCAGTGATAACTGCAGGTTGTTCAAGGTCCAACAATAACAAAGAATTACCTCTGTATTCTGTTACGTAGACTGTGGCACCCAATTATATCTTTAAGTAGTTTAACCATCCTGTAAAAACAACTTCATTAAATGTCAATAATGCTTTCGAGACTTTGCGATTTAAAAGATATTAGTTACACGAGCAAGATGTATGTACAGCACTTTAGCACTTTTATTGTTGAAAAGTTTGCTTTGCACAATAGACTTCCTCGGTTGAACACAGCTATTATGGCACAAAAGACAGCAGCACTTAGTAATAGTGAGATAATCAGTCCCTCAGTCTTGATAGAATGTGATAAGTCTCTTAACCTATAGCAGAGGCCAAAGACTTGTATACAGGAGGTAGAAGTGAGATGTGTCAACTGTAGATTACATCACAGATGAGTGGGGCCCCACTACCAAGGGTAGGAAATACTAAACATGTGTTAGCATTGTCATCTCCAACACAATTGCTAACAACTGTTGTGAATGATGATCTTACACTGGTAATTATTATCAATGGAGCTAAACCCGTAGGGATTATACAGCGCCTTCTGGGGGGTAGGGATGCAGGAAGGCATTAAGGCTCAATTCAGGGAACAGGAGCACAGATCCAATTCCCTAGATCAAGAGCCCCTCATCAACATCAAGGAACCTCCCGTGAGGAGTTTCACTGGTACGCCGTTGCTCACTGCTGACATCTGATTTCTTAAGCTGTTAGTTACACCTCGCTTCCATCCCCAGTATTTAAGTCTCTCGCCTCTGGTTTGCACTAAGGGACTAACCAAATTCTATGAAGGCTGAGGGACTGATTATCTCAAACTAGCTTTTCCATTTATTCTGTCTCCAGTGTTATGATCGCCTGTATTCAAATGAAGATAACTGTTATGAAGGCAAAACTTTTCGAAAATATCTCTCCCTCATCAGTTTGTCTGGATAATATTACTATTATATTACTGAGCGAAAAGCCTTATCCACGCTAAAGAAAACAACTCTGACACTAACAGGTGAATTTATAACAGAACTTAATCCAGTGGATGCAGAGTGTACCACAAAAATGAAAAGAAAGTCACAATACCGTGACTGGAATACGCAAATAATACGAACATAGGAGAAAGAAATTTTTGACGAAGTTTCGGTCCGACTCGGAACGAAACGTGCGTGTTGTTTGTGTAATGTATCTACAAGTACGGAAAACAAATAACCAGAAACAGCTAAAGCAACAGGGATTCCTGACTCCCCAGAGGAAAACCTTGTGGATAGCCCCGAAAGATACGCTAAACCTATATTAAATGCACAAATAACCCACATATAGGAGAGAAACGCTTACGACGACGTTTCGGTCAGACCATGTACAATGTCACAGTGTGAAGATGAAAGTTAAAACACTTGTGCAACATCTGGTTATCCTGATTGTAAACGATTCGCCATCCAGTGGCTTTATCAATACAAATTCACAGTGTGAAATTGTAAATGGTCCAAATCGGACCGAAACGTCGTAAGCTTTTCTCTCCTGTCTGGGTTTTTTTTTTTTGTATTGTTCCGGTCACGGTATTGTGCCTTTTTTGTTCTCTGTGCTTTGTTTATGCAGGGAGCACACCCTGACCTTCTCTCTCACAGTTTATGCAGGGAGCACACCCTGACCTTCTCTCTCACAGTTTATGCAGGGAGCACACCCTGACCTTCTCTCTCACAGTTTATGCAGGGAGCACACCCTGACCTTCTCTCTCACAGTTTATGCAGGGAGCACACCCTGACCTTCTCTCTCACAGTTTATGCAGGGAGCACACCCTGACCTTCTCTCTCACAGTTTATGCAGGGAGCACACCCTGACCTTCTCTCTCACAGTTTATGCAGGGAGCACACCCTGACCTTCTCTCTCACAGTTTATGCAGGGAGCACACCCTGACCTTCTCTCTCACAGTTTATGCAGGGAGCACACTCTGACCTCTCTCACAGTTTATGCAGGGAACACACCCTGACCTCTCCCACAGATTATGCAGGGAGCACACCTTGACCTCTCTCACAGTTTATGTAGGGAGCACACCCTGACCTCTCTCACAGTTTATGCAGGGAGCACACCTTGACCTCTCTAACAACTTGTGCAGGGAGCACTCACTAACCACTCCCTCGTAACTTATGCATGCAGCAAACACTATCCTAGTCTGTCGCAGACCCACATTTATCTTGGCTCTGTATTGCACTGATAAAAAACCCTTTTTTGACGAAGCGTCACTCAAGGATACCCACGTCTCACACATGTGTCCTTCATAAATTTCTGTAGTTAGATCGCAAAGAAATGAACGAACACCAAGTCAGTAAAAAAGTATACGGATAAATTGCGTTAGTGTTGGTATGCCTACACTTATTGAAACTGGAAAACAGACTGTGTCGTAGTCACTTTCCTCTTCACCAATACCCGCCTTCACCAATACCCTCCTTCACCAAGGACGTATTTTCCCAGGTGTCTCTTCCCTGTACGTAATTTGTATAAAATTAGTATTAACACTGGGATATGAAAAAAAACTTGCAAATACGCCGCTGTTCAGTCTTTCTCATCTTGTGTTTACAACTTACTTTGTTATTCTTGTTTCGTATCTAGAAGCTTATTTGGAACACCCATCTCTCGACTTCGTTCTTTCCATTTCTTAATCACTCCTCTGTTTTATTCATAGTTTATCATTTATATAGTCTGCAGTCACTTCTTTACTAGTACGTCTAAGTTAGTAGTGCTAGTACTGGAGACCATTACTAGCATATCAGACTTAAAAGTGCTCTCAATTATTTCATGCTATTGCTAGCACCTCAGACTATGTGGTCCCGCTCTCAGTCACCAGGATCGTGGTCCCGCTCTCAGTCACCAGGATCGTGGTCCCGCTCTCAGTCACCAGGATCGTGGTCCCGCTCTCAGTCACCAGGATCGTGGTCCCGCTCTCAGTCACCAGGATCGTGGTCCCGCTCTCAGTCACCAGGATCGTGGTCCCGCTCTCAGTCACCAGGATCGTGGTCCCGCTCTCAGTCACCAGGATCGTGGTCCCGCTCTCAGTCACCAGGATCGTGGTCCCGCTCTCAGTCACCAGGATCGTGGTCCCGCTCTCAATCACCAGGATCGTGGTCCCGCTCTCAGTCACCAGGATCGTGGTCCCGCTCTCAGTCACCAGGATCGTGGTCCCGCTCTCATTCACCAGGATCGTGGTCTCGCTCTCAGTCACCAGGATCGTGCTCCCGCTCTCAGTCACCAGGATCGTGGTCCCCCCTCAGTCACCAGGATCGTGGTCCCGCTCTCAGTCACCAGGATCGTGGTCCCGCCCTCAGTCACCAGGATCGTGGTCCCGCTCTCAGTCACCAGGATCGTGGTCCCGCCCTCAGTCACCAGGATCGTGGTCCCGCTCTCAGTCACCAGGATCGTGGTCCCGCTCTCAGTCACCAGGATCGTGGTCCCGCTCTCAGTCACCAGGATCGTGGTCCCGCTCTCAGTCACCAGGATCGTGGTCCCGCTCTCAGTCACCAGGATCGTGGTCCCGCTCTCAGTCACCAGGATCGTGGTCTCGCTCTCAGTCACCAGGATCGTGGTCCCGCTCTCAGTCACCAGGATCGTGGTCCCGCCCTCAGTCACCAGGATCGTGGTCCCGCTCTCAGTCACCAGGATCGTGGTCCCGCCCTCAGTCACCAGGATCGTGGTCCCGCTCTCAGTCACCAGGATCGTGGTCCCGCTCTCAGTCATCAGGATCGTGGTCCCGCTCTCAGTCACCAGGATCGTGGTCCCGCCCTCAGTCACCAGGATCGTGGTCCCGCCCTCAGTCACCAGGATCGTGATCCTGCTCTCAGTCACCAGGATCGTGGTCCCGCTCTCAGTCACCAGGATCGTGGTCCCGCTCTCAGTCACCAGGATCGTGGTCCCGCTCTCAGTCACCAGGATCGTGGTCCCGCTCTCAGTCACCAAGACCGTGGTCCCGCTCTCAGTCACCAAAACCGTGGTCCAGCTCTCAGTCACCAAGACCTTGGTCCCGCTCTCAGTCACCAAGACCGTGGTCCTGCTCTCAGTCACCAAGATCTTGGTCCTGCTCTCAGTCACCAAGACCGTGGTCCTGCTCTCAGTCACCAAGACCGTGGTCCTGCTCTTAGTCACCAAGACCTTGGTCCCGCTCTCAGTCATCAAGACCGTGGTCCTGCTCTCAGTCACCAAGACCTTGGTCCCGCTCTCAGTCACCAAGACCGTGGTCCCGCTCTCAGTCACCAGGATCGTGGTCCCGCTCTCAGTCACCAAGATTGTGGTCCCGCTCTCTGTCACCAGGATCGTGGTCCCGCTCTCAGTCACCAGGATCGTGGTCCCGCCCTCAGTCACCAGGATCGTGGTCCCGCCCTCAGTCACCAGGATCGTGGTCCCGCTCTCAGTCACCAGGATCGTGGTCCCGCCCTCAGTCACCAGGATCGTGGTCCCGCCTTCAGTCACCAGGATCGTGGTCCCGCCCTCAGTCACCAGGATCGTGGTCCCGCTCTCAGTCACCAGGATCGTGGTCCCGCCCTCAGTCACCAGGATCGTGGTCCCGCTCTCAGTCACCAGGATCGTGGTCCCGCTCTCAGTCACCAGGATCGTGGTCCCGCTCTCAGTCACCAGGATCGTGGTCCCGCTCTCAGTCACCAGGATCGTGGTCCCGCTCTCAGTCACCAGGATCGTGGTCCCGCCCTCAGTCACCAGGATCGTGGTCCCGCTCTCAGTCACCAGGATCGTGGTCCCGCTCTCAGTCACCAGGATCGTGGTCCCGCTCTCAGTCACCAGGATCGTGGTCCCGCTCTCAGTCACCAGGATCGTGGTCCCGCTCTCATTCACCAGGATCGTGGTCTCGCTCTCAGTCACCAGGATCGTGCTCCCGCTCTCAGTCACCAGGATCGTGGTCCCCCCCTCAGTCACCAGGATCGTGGTCCCGCTCTCAGTCACCAGGATCGTGGTCCCGCCCTCAGTCACCAGGATCGTGGTCCCGCTCTCAGTCACCAGGATCGTGGTCCCGCCCTCAGTCACCAGGATCGTGGTCCCGCTCTCAGTCACCAGGATCGTGGTCCCGCTCTCAGTCACCAGGATCGTGGTCCCGCTCTCAGTCACCAGGATCGTGGTCTCGCTCTCAGTCACCAGGATCGTGGTCCCGCTCTCAGTCACCAGGATCGTGGTCCCGCCCTCAGTCACCAGGATCGTGGTCCCGCTCTCAGTCACCAGGATCGTGGTCCCGCCCTCAGTCACCAGGATCGTGGTCCCGCTCTCAGTCACCAGGATCGTGGTCCCGCCCTCAGTCACCAGGATCGTGGTCCCGCTCTCAGTCACCAGGATCGTGGTCCCGCTCTCAGTCACCAGGATCGTGGTCCCGCTCTCAGTCACCAGGATCGTGGTCCCGCCCTCAGTCACCAGGATCGTGGTCCCGCCCTCAGTCACCAGGATCGTGATCCTGCTCTCAGTCACCAGGATCGTGGTCCCGCTCTCAGTCACCAGGATCGTGGTCCCGCTCTCAGTCACCAGGATCGTGGTCCCGCTCTCAGTCACCAGGATCGTGGTCCCGCTCTCAGTCACCAAGACCGTGGTCCCGCTCTCAGTCACCAAAACCGTGGTCCAGCTCTCAGTCACCAAGACCTTGGTCCCGCTCTCAGTCACCAAGACCGTGGTCCTGCTCTCAGTCACCAAGATCTTGGTCCCGCTCTCAGTCACCAAGACCGTGGTCCTGCTCTCAGTCACCAAGACCGTGGTCCTGCTCTTAGTCACCAAGACCTTGGTCCCGCTCTCAGTCATCAAGACCGTGGTCCTGCTCTCAGTCACCAAGACCTTGGTCCCGCTCTCAGTCACCAAGACCGTGGTCCCGCTCTCAGTCACCAGGATCGTGGTCCCGCTCTCAGTCACCAAGATTGTGGTCCCGCTCTCTGTCACCAGGATCGTGGTCCCGCTCTCAGTCACCAGGATCGTGGTCCCGCCCTCAGTCACCAGGATCGTGGTCCCGCCCTCAGTCACCAGGATCGTGGTCCCGCTCTCAGTCACCAGGATCGTGGTCCCGCCCTCAGTCACCAGGATCGTGGTCCCGCCCTCAGTCACCAGGATCGTGGTCCCGCCCTCAGTCACCAGGATCGTGGTCCCGCTCTCAGTCACCAGGATCGTGGTCCCGCCCTCAGTCACCAGGATCGTGGTCCCGCTCTCAGTCACCAGGATCGTGGTCCCGCTCTCAGTCACCAGGATCGTGGTCCCGCTCTCAGTCACCAGGATCGTGGTCTCGCCCTCAGTCACCAGGATCGTGGTCCCGCCCTCAGTCACCAGGATCGTGGTCCCGCTCTCAGTCACCAGGATCGTGGTCCCGCTCTCAGTCACCAGGATCGTGGTCCCGCTCTCAGTCACCAGGATCGTGGTCCCGCTCTCAGTCACCAGGATCGTGGTCCCGCTCTCAGTCACCAGGATCGTGGTCCCGCTTTCAGTCACCAGGATCGTGGTCCCGCTCTCAGTCACCAAGACCGTGGTCCCGCTCTCAGTCACCAAGACCGTGGTCCTGCTCTCAGTCACCAAGACCTTGGTCCCGCTCTCAGTCACCAAGACCGTGGTCCTGCTCTCAGTCACCAAGACCGTGGTCCTGCTCTCAGTCACCAAGACCGTGGTCCTGCTCTCAGTCACCAAGACCGTGGTCCTGCTCTCAGTCACCAAGACCTTGGTCCCGAGGTTCGTCGCCAACACCACACACACCTGCCACCTCGTATATCCCTTAATTATCTCTCTCGTACTCCGCCTGTCTCGCAGCAGTGGAGTTAAGATACCATTTTCTCTCTCGCTTGCGCACCAAGATTCTGTTATCAGAATAAATCGTGTAAAATAAATCAGTAACAAAAACACTGTGACTTAACATTGGTCCATGACGGACTGAAATATCGCAATAAAGCTTGTTCTAAGCACAGGTTGCTTGTGGATTGTTCCAGCCACAGTATGTTGACTATTCTTCACAACGTTACCTTCAAATAAAGCTAAAATGCAAGCTAACTGGACAACTCCACCCACAGTTATAAAATAAAAAAGAAGGTAAGAGGGCAATGTATTTCGGAATACAATCGAAGCTGTATACAGCCTGCTAAAGAGGATCTCAGCTGTAAACCGAAATATACAGCGCTCGTATTGCCTGTTTATTTTCCCCGTGTTCGTTTGCATCGGTGACCAATGCTCACTACACTTTTACATTTGCATATATTAGTTATAGTATTTATCCCGTATAAATTACAGTAACTTGGGTTTCATATTTGACAAATACACAATATTATTTATCTCACACGATACTAGAATCTGTAGGAGAGCGACTTCCTCCATGGACCCAGCAGACTATCAAGCCCTTATTAACCAGGTCTTTAAAAGTTGAACACAGAAAACAATGTACACAAACCGCAATACAGCCACACTAATGGAATGAAAAAATATTAAATAAAAAGAGCCTTCAAGTTGTTATGAAAAGGCTATTAAATTATACTCTAAATCCCTAGAGATCTTTACAAAACTGTACTATTGTACACTCAGTGATGTAGATAAAGATTTAGAAATGAATCGTCCAACTGTCTGTATCTAAAAACGCCTAAATTTTAAATGCCTGCCTAAAATCTCATAAACGGTACGCCTTGGAGAGCAGTAAGTAAATAGTCAATGTAAATTACAACCAGAAAATACTTAAGTGACTCGCTTCAAATGTGAACGCAGATATAACCCTTCAAGAAAACGCGAGACATCGGTAGACGGTGCAAATTAGCTCGAAATGAATACAGTTGCCATAAGTATCCTAGAGGTGAGTTATTAAGCAGAAAATATTCATGCTATGAATATATGTTATGGGAAATTGCCAACAGACTCCCCAAAGATAAAACAAAATTCGGTTTATTAGGCTTAATGTGGCCAGAGTCATAATCTGGTAGCTACGAAGTTTTGTGGCGGTAGTAGTTAGTAGTAATAGCAATGTTAGTAGTATTGGTGATAGTGGTAGTAGCAGAAATAGTAGTAGTACTAGTGTTTTTTTCAGAGCACTAATAAACACCAAGGTACAGCCAAAGTGTTTAGGTTGTCTCTTCAGGGAGACCAGCATGAACACCAGCCCACAGCATGGACACCAAGCAAGATGAACTATTGCATAAGCCGACACATAGTGAGAAAGACTCTATGTCCGGAGTTAAACCTTTATTCCGACATTTCGTTCATGGCCCTACGAAGCGTTGGAATAAAGGTTTCACTGCAACCATAGTAGCGTCCCCACCAAATAAGAGAGTGGAGGCCAAACAACAGCATTACTACAAAGCGTGTGGCAGCCCAAGTTATGGGCTGGCACCCTTTACATTTGCTGCACCTGCTCTTCCTTCAGTCTTCTACCTAACAACCCAGCCCAGCCACTGACAAGGTGCATCCAAATTACGTACTGCCGGTGACAGTGAAGAAAACATTCGTTACAGAGCTTACATCTACGGGGAATACTTCGCTCCGTACTGAGATAAATCGTCTTACTACTCAGTGGGAAACGTAGACCTAAGAGACCATTGTTCTACGACGTGCCTTCACCACTGACACCATCTTCGCCAAACCACACTTACCTGACGCAGCAGCTCGCTATTTACGAGTAGACAAGCCCATCAATTACAACCTGAGGTCAAAAGTATACACATAATAGCACAATTAATCACTGCCAGTGAACGAGGGGAAGGGGACCCTTTACTACATTCTGCGCCACCAATCTTCACACCAATTACCTCCATAAATCATGAAATTTATCAATAAATGAGATTATTAATTTGAATAAGACAGTTTCGTTGCAGAAATAATTCACAGTTTAAAGATCTACCTTTAATTAACATTTCGGTCGGTCGTAAACCATTATCAATTCGAAAGTGATAAGGATCAAATTGGGACAGAAATATTGTCGAGTAAACTTTCATATCAACTTGAGCTGATTGGAAAAATGATTATGAAACAAGCCTAGTGTATCCAAGAGTATAAGAAAAAATATAGCATACCTAATTCCTAGGAATATTAAATTACCTGATAAGACTCACCCGGTAAACACAGACATCAAATAAAGTTATATTTAATATTTAAAGGGATAGCGGCTTCTGGGGTTCACAGCCTCCGAGCCAAGTCCCAGACTAACCTTCGTCTGGCAAACCAGAAGAAGGTCTCGGTTATATGACCAGAAGATTCAGCAGCGAGTCATCATACAAGACCAGGGTCTGGAGGCAGCAGACCCACTGGGCGAGGAATTTTACCTAACCTAATCCAAAGGAGCAATTACAGGGTATTGCTGTGTGATACTACGGTACGGAGCAATGATGATAGACCAAGACCAGGATGATAGAACAACAGCCAGTTGATGATAGAGCAACAGCCGACTGATGATAAAGAAATAAGTCGCTGATAATAGAGCAACCAGCTAGTGATAGAAAAAAACCAGCTGATGATAGAGAAATAACTAGCTGATGATAGAGAGAAAACCAGCTGATGATAGAGAAATAATCAGCTGATGATAGAGAAATAACCAGCTGATGATAGAGTAAAAACCAGCTGATGATAGAACAATACACCTTCAAACAACTTATGTTTTGTTGATAAACATCTGTAACAATAACTAACGTCACAACTAAGATTTTAAAGACAAGCACCTGACATGTTTTAAAAGCAAACATCTGCAACAACTGATGTTTGAAAAGTAAACACCTGCAATATCTGATGTTTTACCAGAAAATAATTTATTTTTTATGTATACACCTGTCACAACTAATTTTTTAGTTGTGACACGTGGAACTAGTGACTTTTTAATGAAAACACCTGCCCCGACTGCTGTTTTTAATTCAAATACAAAAATCCGTCACGACCAATCTACTGACACTAAACCCGTAGGAGTCAAAGCGCGCCTGGGGAGTGAGCAGCTTCAATTCCTCGGACCACGAGCCCGTCACCAGCATCAAGGGACTCCTCTTAAGGGAAAAACGTTTGAGTTGATAAACTTGGCAACTTCAGCCCCGATGCTAAACCAAATGATGCGCAAAACCAACTTGAATTCCTCCTCTGAATGTTAAAGTTAAGGTTGTATGTATTCATTTATACACGAACTATGCTTTCAGCAGGTGAGAATTATGCCTTCTGTAATCAAAAAAAAATTTACATGAGGTACTGAAGAAATTATTGATTTAGTGAATGAGACACATGTACAATACTTATATATCTCTATTGTGATGTTTCGCCGACCTGTGACTTTTCAGCCAATGGTTGGTGAAACGTCTTCATAAAATTGATACTCAGATGTTGCACATGTGTCTTACTCATCAGCGTATCAGTATTGTGTAGCATTAATAAAATGATACTTGCCTGACACATCATCACCGTGGAATATTGACGCAGATGATGTCTTCTGCAACTCTATTGCTAACTTCTGATCCAACTCATCTACATAATCTACTTCCATTAGTGGGCCCCGCTTACTTGTGACGATGCCGTCAACTGCCGTACCTCTCTTCTAGCTCTCATATACACGAGACCAGCCTCCTGCCTTTTCTTCAACCTGATTACCTTATCTTTCACTGGCACAAGTATGTAAGCTCTCTTTACCTGAAAAAGGCAGGTGTTGCATGTGTTTTATTCATCGCCTTGTCGGTATGAATACCATTAATGTCGTTATACATTTTGATAAAGAGAGAATTCAGTTATACTAACAAGAGACTGGACACCTGAGTAATATATTGCCTTATTAATAAACCCATTTGGGCACAGGTCACTAAGTACAGAGACCCGCCATCGTGGACACAGCCAATGTAAACACAGCCATCGTGGACACAGCCAATGTAAACACAGCCATCGTGGACACAGCCAATGTGGACACAGCCATCGTGGACACAGCAATCGTGGACACAGCCATCGTGGACATAGTAATCGTGGACACAGCCATCGTGGACATAGCAATCGTAGGCACAGCAATCGTGGACACAGCAATCGTGGACATAGCAATCGTGGACACAACCATCGTGGACACAGCCAATGTGGACACAGCCATCGTGGACACAGCAATCGTGGACACAGCCATCGTGGACATAGTAATCGTGGACACAGCCATCGTGGACATAGCAATCGTAGGCACAGCAATCGTGGACACAGCAATCGTGGACATAGCAATCGTGGACACAGCCATCGTGGACATAGCAATCGTAGACACAGCAATCGTGGACACAGCAATCATGGACACAGCCATCGTGGACACAGCCATCATGGACACAGCCATCGTGGATGCAGCCATCGTGGACACAGCCATCATGGACACAGCCGTCGTGGACACAGCCATCGTGGACACAGCATTCGTGGACACAGCCATCGTGGACACAGCCATCATGGACAACGCCATTATGGACTCACCACTGCAATATAGGCAACCAGAACAATGCTGTGACGCCGCCATCGTGAACTCACAGCTGCAGTACAACAACATGAACGATGCTGTGGCATTATCACCAGCTTCACCTCCAGAGCACAATTAAAGGCTCAATTTGTTTACATTAGGAAAAATTTGTGAGAACAAAAATGTTAAACGGGTGAACGCTCGCAAGATTCTTTATCCAATAGGTGAACGTTCATCAATCAGTCAGTGAATGTTCGTAAAACTCGCCATCCACTGGGTGTGCTTCCTTAAAATTCATCTTTCAGTGAATGAACGCTCCTAAAAGTGCTCATCCAGTGTGTAAACGCTCGTAAGATTTGTCATCCAGTAGGTGAACGTTCGTAAGACTCACAATCCAATGTTCGAATGTTGCCGTGACTTTGGCTGTGGAAGTGGCGAGGGGTATTATTACCAGTAGTCTTTTTAATATCTTTTTCATGGCAAAAAAATAATTAGATGCTCAACCTTGGGAAATAGCTGTTTAAAAAATAATGAACTCGTGAATCTCACACCAAGACTGTGTGTGTGTGTGTGTGTGTGTGTGTGTGTGTGTGTGTGTGTTTGTACACTCGCCTACATGTATTCACCTATATGTGTGGTTTCAGTGGTCGAATCTCAGCTCTTGGACCTGCCTCTTTGCTGGTCGCTGAAGAAATACATCCTAACAGCCCTGTGATTCATCTTTATTTTCATCTTTCCACAAACACACTGAGAAAAGGAAACTTACTGCATTTTCTCATTTTATTTTGACTGGTGGTTCTAGTAGGTTAAGTTTATGAAAGAACATCGTTTCTTCTACATCATTTCTGGTGGTCTGATTTTGGAATTATAAATGATTCAAAGTGTTCCGAGTACAAGCTATACAATACTGCAACCACTTTTGTTTTCCATTAAAAGAGAAGACAACGGCGGAAACACATAGTTTAGTGAGCGCAATAATTTTCCGTAACTCGATACCAGATTCATCTTGCTGGTGTGGCAGTTCGTCTGCCACGAATTCCAAAACATCATCAACAGGTACCTTAGTGAGGAAAGAGTCAACGTCCAGACTCGTCATAATTCTTATGAAGATTAAGTTTCTTAATTTTGTCAATGAAATCTTCAGAATGTGATTGCAATTTAGATTTTTTCTGAAAAAAAAATCCATCGCGAGGCTACCTAGTCATTGTATTAATTTTATTTGAGGACGCTCTGCTAGACATGATGGTCGTAGGGATATATAGTCTGTGTGATTTAGGCAGTCTGAAACAAAGGAAGAGCGGAGGAGAAAACGACATAAAGAAGAAGACTACTAAATAGTAATAACGAAGTGGAGAGAAACATTGTATAACAGCACTAAGCGAAGGAAAAGAATATGCAGCAGTCTTGAGTGGAGTTAAATGCTGCACAATGGTGCTGAGTGGAGTAAAATCCTCGATAACTGTACTGATTGGAGGTACTTAGAGTCATGCACAACAGTACTTAGTAGAGTCATGTACAACAGAACCGAATGAAGGGAAAATCTGCACAACATTACTGAGTGGAGCGAAATTTTGTACAAAAGTACTGAGTGGAACGAAAGATTGTACTACAGTACTGAGTGGAGGGGGAGACTGTTTAACAGAATTAAGGTGAGAGAGTGGGAAGTGGTCTAGGAAAACAAGGGAAAGGGGATCGACAGAAGGTACTGAAGAGGCACCCGAGCGATCTGTGAGAGGATTGGAAAAGGAGTGGGAGAAGGATGGCAAAGGGGGGAAGACAAGAGAAGGACGGGAGAGATGGAAAACAGAATAGTTCTGGGAGAGAGAGCAGATAGAGAGAGTGGAGAGAGGAAGGAGAGAGAAGAGAGAGAAGAGAGAAAGAGTAGAAAGAAGAGAGGAGAAAGAAGAGTGAGAAAGGAGAGAAGAGAAGAGAGAGAGAGAGAAAGAAGAGAGAGGACGGAGAGAGAGACGAAAGAAGAGAGAGAGAGAGAGAGAGAGAGAGAGAAGAGAGAGAGAGGAGAGAGAGATAGAGAGAGGGAGACAGAGAGAGAGAGAGAGAGAGAGAGAGAGAGAGAGAGAGAGAGAGAGAGAGAGAGAGAGAGAGAGAGAGAGAGAGAGAGAGAGAGAGAGAGAGAGAGAGAAGAGAGAAGAGAGAGAGAGAGAGAGAGAGAGAGAGAGAGAGAGAGAGAGAGAGAGAGAGAGAGAGAGAGAGAGAGAGAGAGAGAGAGAGAGAGAGAGAGAGAGAGAGAGAGAGAGAGAGAGAGAGAGAGAGAGAGAGAGAGAGAGAGAGAGAGAAAAGAGAGAGACAGCTGTGAGAGGAACAGCAGCAAGGCAGAAGATTACAAGATTAAAGAAATGAACAAAATAATAATTTATTCACACAGCAAAATGGAGACATTGGGAAGGTACTGGTACAACCCTCGGTACTGGTACAACCCTCGGTACTGGTACAACCCTCGGTACTGGTACAACCCTCGGTACTGGTACAACCCTCGGTACTGGTACAACCCTCGGTACTGGTACAACCCTCGGTACTAGTACAACCCTCGGTACTGGTACAACCCTCGGTACTGGTACAACCCTCGGTACTGATACAACCCTCGGTACTGGTGCAACCCTCGGTACTGGTACAACCCTCGGTACTGGTACAACCCTCGGTACTGGTACAACCCTCGGTACTGGTACAATTCTCGGTACTGGTACAACCCTCGGTACTGGTACAACCCTCGGTACTGGTACAACCCTCGGTACTGGTACAACCCTCGGTACTGGTACAACCCTCGGTACTGGTACAACCCTCGGTACTGGTACAACCCTCGGTACTGGTACAACCCTCGGTACTGGTACAATTCTCGGTACTGGTACAACCCTCGGCACTTGTACAACCCTCGGTACTGGTACAACCCTCGGTACTGGTACAACCCTCGGTACAGGTACAATCCTCGGTACTGATACAACCCTCGGTACTGGTACAACCCTCGGTACTGGTACAATCCTCGGTACTGGTACAATCCTCGGTACTAGTACAACCCTCGGTACTGGTACAACCCTCGGTACTGGTACAACCCTCGATACTTGTACAACCCTCGGTACTGGTACAATCCTCGGTACTGGTGCAACCCTCGGTACTGGTACAATCCTCGGTACTGATACAACCCTCGGTACTGGTACAACCCTCGGTACTGGTACAACCTTCGGTACTGGTACAATTCTCGGTACTGGTACAACCCTCGGTACTTGTACAACCCTCGGTACTGGTACAACCCTCGGTACTGGTACAATCCTCGGTACTGGTACAATCCTCGGTACTAGTACAACCCTCGGTACTGGTACAACCCTCGGTACTGGTACAACCCTCGATACTTGTACAACCCTCGATACTGGTACAATCCTCGGTACTGGTGCAACCCTCGGTACTGGTACAATCCTCGGTACTGATACAAACCTCGGTACTGGTACAACCCTCGGTACTGGTACAATCCTCGGTACTAGTACAATCCTCGGTACTAGTACAACCCTCGGTACTTGTACAACCCTCGGTACTGGTACAACCCTCGGTACTGGTACAATCCTCGGTACTGGTACAATCCTCGGTACTAGTACAACCCTCGGTACTGGTACAACCCTCGGTACTGGTACAACCCTCGATACTTGTACAACCCTCGGTACTGGTACAATTCTCGGTACTGGTGCAACCCTCGGTACTGGTACAATCCTCTGTACTGATACAACCCTCGGTACTGGTACAACCCTCGGTACTGGTACAATCCTCGGTACTGGTACAATCCTCGGTACTAGTACAACCCTCGGTACTGGTACAACCCTCGGTACTGGTACAACCCTCGGTACTGGTACAATCCTCGGTACTGGTACAATCCTCGGTACTGGTACAATCCTCAGTACTGGTACATCCCTCGGTACTGGTACAATCCTCGGTACTGGTAGAACCCTCGGTGCTGGTACAATCCTTGGTACTGGTACAAACCTCGGTACTGGTACAACCCTCGGTACTGGTACAACCCACGGTATTGGTACATCCCTCGGTACTGGTACATTCTCAAGGTACGTGATAACATTCTCGAGGAATGCGAATAAGGAATCACGAAAGCATTTTGTATATAAATTACCAATGATTGTCGTTAAATTGTAGTGTCATTGAAGGGAACGTGGTAAACACCTGTGTGCCATCAATCACCTGTGGGAACAGAATCTAGTGAAAGTTGTTTTATTCACCTAGACGTGTGTAATTCATGAACAGAATTATAACATACGTATGTACCTACATAAATGTGCACAGACAACCAATAATATGCCGCCGTATTAATCTTCAACTGAGGATTAGAAAGAGTTAGTTTAATATGTTTATTATGCACCTCATACCCATCCTGTGGGCGGTAGTCAAAAGATTACAGAGGTACATAATGGGTCCAGGGACTGGACTCCAAAGTTTTGATAGCTGAGCAAGTTACAGAGGTAATGAATTCACAATTTACAAAGGTAATGAACTCACAAATTACAAAGGTAATGAACTCCGGGTAGGTCTAGTCACAATCATGACAAGTTACAAAGGTATTTACAGATTACAGAGGTACGTAATGGGTCCAGGGAGTGGGCCCCCAAAGTTTGGATGGCTGAACTAGGTACAAGGTAATGAACTCACAAGTTACAAAGGTAATGAACTCACAAGTTACAAAGGTAATGAATACTGTAAGAATGGTTACTTACGTTTATACATGGCTACAATCATGAACAAATTTTAGAGTAATGAGCAATTCACACTTCCACACCCGGTCACAACTGTAATGAGTTATTGGTGCAAATATTGATTGTTGAGTCACACACACACACACACACACACACACACACACACACACACACACACACACACACACACACACACACACACACACACACACAGTAGCAACCGGTGAAGAGGCGGGGCCAGGAGCTAGGACTCGACCCCTGCAACCACAAATAGGTGAGTACACACACACACACACATATACAAATTCACACACACCCACACACACACATAAACACACACACACACACACACACACATAAACACACACACACACACACACACACATACACAAACTCATACACACACACGCACACACACTCATACCGGTGAAGAGCAACCGGTGAAGAGGCGGGGCCAGGAGCTATGACTCGACCCCTGCAACCACAAATAGGTGAGTACAAATAGGTGAGTACACACACACACCCACTCATACACACACACACACTCATACACATACACACGCACACACAAACACACACACACACACAAACACACACACACACACACACACACACACACACACACACACACACACACACACACACACACACACACACACACACACACACACACACACAAGCACTGGACAAGCACCTAAAGTCAGTTCCTGATCAGCCGGGCTGTGGCTCGTACGTTGGTTTGCGTGCAGCCAGCAGCAACAGCCTGGTTGATCAGGCTCTGATCCACCAGGAGGCCTGGTCACAGACCGGGCCGCGGGGGCGTTGACCCCCGGAACTCTCTCCAGGTAAACACACAGGAGCTTGGACTCGACCCCTGCAATCTCAACTAGGTGAATGCACACACACACACACACACACACAAACACAAACACACACACACACACACACACACACATGCACACATGCACACATGTGGTAATGCTTTATTTACAGCTAGCAAAATCAGGGTATTAGAAAGAGCATTGCATAATGTTATTTGTAGGATATACTGAAAAGTGGGTAGAGAAACCCGTAGAGTTATTTTGAAAAATTGTTGAATGAAACTTATAACATTTGGGTTTCTTTATTGGTGACACGTTTCGCCGGATACCCAAGTACTCAAAAGTGTTGCATATGTGTATTGTTCATCAATTTTTAGGTATTGTATACGATCAGTAATTTAAAAAAGTATGAGGGGGTGGTGGTAGAGGTGGTAGTAGTGGTAGCAGTGGAGACCAGCGTTGTTATGGTGGTGAAGCTGAAGTCATAGTGATTGTTATGATGTAGATATTATGGTGATTAGAAGCAATACAGATATATTAGTTACCCATGTCAAAAGTGTGTTAGAAATTAGCAACTATCGACTGCGTCTGCCTGTCTGACGAGTACCTTGTATTAGATATACTTCACCGCCTGTCTCCACATACAGTGCAGAGCTACTGGAAAGAAAAAAAAAATTTAGAATACCTTAACCAACTTCAAGGGGCCTTTCCAGACTTCCTTACTGAATGCCTGCTCAAACTGAGCAGACATTCAGGCATTACAGCCTGAGCAGGCATTGCAGCCTAGCTAATCAAGCAATTTGGCCACAAAGGAGTCTACATTTATTTAAAATATATCTACCTTGTTCCAGCAATATTTGTTATATCCTCTAGTAAAATACTAAAGAGTCTAGGAACAAAGACGCTGACACGGTTTTCTCTAATTGTGTCTAATTACAACCCTAATGTCCGCAGGGTTTATTCTACATTTCCCTCGTATCTCCAACTTCACACTGGTTGAGCTGACCTGCAAATCAAGGTACACAGGAGACGGAGAGACCTCCCATACAATCGAAGCAATAGAGGCAAAAGAAAAATCACGGAAAGTCTACTTGTGTGAAAGAGAACCGTATCGTGTGAGTTAGAAAACCCTCGCATGAAGGCCAGCGGATGAAGGTTTTGTGGCCGCTAATGAAACACGTTACGAGGTCCATGTAGGAGGATTTCCCTGACACTAATGAAAAGCTTTATGAAGCTAATGTATGAGGTTTCCAGGCTCTTAAAGCTACACATTACGCACCTCGTGTACAGGGACTGCAATGCGGATATGCAATACTACGTAGTGTATGTGGGTGTTACTGTTATCATGCAATACTAAGATGGTGTTACTGATACAGTACAGCATTATGCAGTGTTACTGAGTGTGGGAATTCATTTCCCACGTTCAGTGAGTAGGGTCACATGTGAGATCACAGGTGAGGTCATATCTCAGCTTTATAAGTCTTCTGTCATCTTATTGTTTTTTGTTTCATGATACTGTGAGAAATCACGAAAACACTTGGAATATTATATTTTTTTCACCATGATTACACTGTATATTAAGATATCGACTATTTTTCTGTGATCTTATTGCATGCATGAACACGATATTATATGTTATTTGATTTAAAACTACGTGTTTCCGTGGATGCATTAATGTATGTACTGCTGGCGAGACTGGTATCCAATAGAGAGGAGGATAAAATTAGGTCCTGTAGCTATCCACGTCCACAAATGTGCTCGGCGATACGAGTGGCGTGTGTAGTGTACCTACTGGACACCTAACGTTTTGTAGCATTGTATGGTTCTGGACTAAGGCGTCTGGAGTTTAGCTACCTTCTTGGAAGGCTGTCTAAATGGCTTGGGTTCGATCCCCGTCCGTGCGTGAGTGCGAACGTTGGTTGAATGTGGCAGCATGAATATCTCTGACTAACGAGGGACAAGACGCTCAGTCTGTTAACGCTTCAACCTAACCTGCTGACGCCTGTTTATTAAGATGGTGACTTGTGCTGTCAGAGAGTCTCAAAACTCCAAACCGTCGCGTTAGCCACTGGGCCAGCTAGCCACAATAAGATTCGTCCAACTAGGTATATTTCTACGCCATAGGAAGGTTAGCATAGGCGACACTGTGTCCACAAATGCAAGTTTTTACAGACGAATCTCCAGCTAGCGTGGCCGTGACGAACTCTAGCTCAAGCTGGTCCAGTGGCTAACGCGACGGTTTGGAGTTTTGAGACTCTCTGACCGCGTGTTCAATCCCGCCCGTGATATGGCTTGTTTGCAATCGTGTCATTACGATTTCGTGAGTCATGTTGACGGCATTGAGGGGACTTGAGCTAGAGTTCGTCACGGCCACGCTAGCTGGAGATTCGTCTGTAAAAACTTGCATTTGTGGTCACAGTGGTGCCTATGCTAACCTTCCTATGGTGTAGAAATATACCTAGTTGGGTGAATCTTATTGTGGCTAGCTGGTCCAGTGGCTAACGCGACGGTCTGGAGTTTTGAGACACTCTGACCGCGGGTTCTATCCCCGCCCGTGGTATGGTTTGTTTGCAATCGTGTCATTACGATTTCGTGAGTCATGTTTACTAGCGGCAGGTTTTACTAATTTAGTCAACTATGGCCCTGTTAAACCCACTCATTAATATGTGACTAGTGTTTACTATTGTTATTTTTCAGTTTCGCTTACTGCCCTGAGAAAGAGACTTACTTCATAGCGATATTGTGACTCACCTTGTTATTAGGTGCCAACTATGTTCCATGGCTCCTACAATCTAAAATCCGCGTGTGCCTACTCCATCTAATCCCCTGTGTATTTTGAATGTCATCATCAAATTCTCTTTCTTCCTTCTCTCTTACAGAGTTATGAATTTGAGTTACATATTATATTCATGGAAAAGCGCTAAACCTCTAAGAGCTATGCAACTTTTTGGGAATGGAAGGCACTTCAAGGAGAAGGATGATAGCGCCATGTCCTCGGATCAAGAGCCCTTCACTAGCCTCAGTTAAATTAGTCTAGGTCTCAACAAACCTCTGAATTTTCTAAAGTATATATACGTGCATGGCAAGGTACACATACCATGTTCTTGTACATATGTATATATATATATATATATTTATATATATATATATATATATATATATATATATATATATATATATATATATATATATATATATATATATATATATATATATAGCCCTAAATGACGCCTTATTCAGATGCCACTTGAGCCAATAGTGGATATGTGATTCTGATGATGGTTATTGCTAGGTTTTTTTGTTTTTTTACGATGGTTGTAGAGCCTCTCATTCTACACCGTATGTTTCCAGTTTTCTCATTTTTCATCGGCGATCTTCAAGTCTTCAGAATGGATGTTATAGTGCTTTTACTGTGAAATAAGTGTAAATCAGAGAAGAAACAAAAATAAATTTTGCGCGATACACTTATATCAGCCTAAGATATTTAAATGGAGTGAAAGGCCACAAACCAGCAGTTTGAGGGACCTAGAATTACTAGCCTTAGTCATCTGCACCACAGCTCTGTGCAGAAGACTATCACCTCTGTTCTTCACCACCAGACTGACACTGACGGTGGGTGTGAACTCATTTGAAATGCACCACTCATGTCCCATGCACTGCTGTTTGGCAATAATTTATAAAATATTTCTTGCTTTACGGATAAGCAAGTAAAATTTTTTAATGCGTGCATGTTAGAATATTTTAGAGATAATATTATAGCCCTATTTTTCCCTGTTTTGAGTAAGCTTTCGCGACTGAGAGTTGCCTGTATAACCGTTATTCCTTTCTCTGACGATTGGGAAAAAGGGGATTATGACTCCTTATAGGGGCCATATAGCACTCTGAAACTATTAACAGGCGTTGTTCACATGAAAAGAGAGCCATGTGTCAGATACTACTTGTAAACTCAGGTGGCACTTGCAATACTGGTCTCAAAGAATTGTTGAGTTATATGAATGTCATAGTGACTGACGTTCTGGCATACAGAGAATAGATGATTAACACTCATCATGCCAGCCGTCTATCACCAGTGCCTAGAGTTCGCCTGCTCAATGCAGGAAGGCCGTGTTTAAATGCCCTGAGGATCGTCTTGTGCGAGAATCGAGAAGAGATGCACTAAGGCCAGACATAACTACTTAGCTACAGAGCATGATTAACCAGTGGAGTTACTGTGTACAGAGGAGACATCAACCCATCCATTTTTATCATGTACCTAATAGTGACACTGGGTTTTTAAGTTAGGCAGATACAAGACTAGTTAATTTTTGGCCATAAAGAAGTTTCCAGACTCTAGCGTGGACCCGTGAACCAGTGTGGTACACAGAGTTTAAATTATCGAGTGTGTTAATGGCAGGAGACTCCACCACTGCAAGAGCTTTTATCAGCAAGCAGGAGAGAAGTTGTTTAGCGTCCTGTCCTGAAGCCACAAGGCCCAAGATACCTGGTCAACAAGTATCCAGTCCTTACCTTGTCATGAAACAGATTACAATTTGCAATTTGTGCAAGGCAGGTAGGGACTTAAAGTACAGCAGTGTTGGTATTAGGGTAGAGGGAGGTAATTAAGTACAGGAATCTATCAAAGTGTCATATCAAGTGCAGTGTACTAACCCTTCGTGTTAAGTCCCTCTGATTCACTGATCAGGCGTGTTGCATCGCTTATCCTGGTAATGGACCAAGGAACCTGGTGTAAGTAAGTAACGGTGTCCATTGTACTTGTGATCTACAGCTCACGTCGAGGAAGTATCGAGGAATGTTGTGGCTGGCTGACCCCCTAATTAACACACACAATATTTTTTAAAGTTTTAAGAGATTAAAGTAAACACTACTTTCTAAACACGAGATTAAATATCAATAAACATTTGAGGATAATGAGGTTCAGATATAAACACCAGCAACATGATAGGATGAAGAGGAAAAGGAAGGTTGAGTGTTGCAAAAAGAAGAGAGGAACGAGCGAAAGAAGAGGCAGACAGGTTTAGGAGGGTAGCAAGGGAAGGAAGATTGCAAGAGTCTTGGAGAATAGGGAGTGGAAATATAGGAGTAGGAGATTATGGGTTATGGAGGGCAGTAAGGGAGGAAGAAAAGGTTGGCAGGGTTGTGGAGAGCAGTGAGGGAGAGATGGAAAAAGGGAAGATTGGGAAGGTTGTGGAGGGCAGGAAAGGAGGGATAGGAAAGAGAGGAGAGGACGTGAAGGGGCAGAAGCACGGCTAACTATCAATATTCATATATGTATATGCTGTCAACACAACACTCGTGCCCCCTCCCCTCCCTCCCTTTCTCCTTCCCCTTCCTTCCCTCTGGGGAAACACAACAAAACAAGATCATCTTTGCTTTTGCCGCGACGCTAAAAACTTCCTTCCTGCCTCCCACAACAATCGAAATGCTTCTACAAGATTTCTAGCTCTTACATTTGCATTTTATTACATTGTAAACAATTTTGAAAGCGTTTTAAGCAGAGAGACAGAGAGAGATAGACGATAGTGAACCACTGTTATGCCTCAGCTGGCCATGACTGTGTGTGTCAGGGAGAAGCAGAACTGTTGTTGTTGTTGCATGGCAGTTACGACCAGGTGGAAAACACGCGCCATTCGGTTTAACAAGAGACACAACTCAATTTCTGGCTTGTGGAGCGGGAGACCTTGTTCCCGTGTGTGTGTGTGTGTGTGTGTGTGTGTGTGTGTGTGTGTGTGTGTGTGTGTCTGTGTGTGTGGGTGTGTGTGTGTGTGTGTGTGTGTGTGTGTGTGTGTGTGTGTGTGTATGTGTATGTGTGTGTGTGTGTGTGCGTGCGTGCGTGTGTGTGTGTGTGTGAGAGAGAGTGTGTGTGTGTGCGTGCGTGCGTGTGTGTGTGTGTGTGAGAGTGTGTGTGTGAGAGTGTGTGTGTGTGTGAGTGTGTGTGTGTGTGTGTGTGTGTAAGAAATCACAATAAAACACGTGATCAGAAAAAATATCACAGAGAAA